>NC_056746.1:1559462801-1559630301 GCF_019279795.1 Protopterus annectens
GAAATATTGCTGTTATAAACTGAGACAGTTCCTGGTGTAACAGGGTTTGTTGTAACATAGCTTTTCTGAGGGATATGAAGTCAGAATCACAAATGGATGGTACTATTTACTGACTGCAATCCCCACAGTATGCTACTGATTTAACAAAAAAAAAAAAATATCCGAGGAACACAACAAACATGAGAGTCCAAATTTGTTCATTCTGTGGATAGCCCTACAGTTGAGAGTTATGTCAATCACATAACATTGCCAGACTTAAAATCACGTAGAAAAGACATGTCCACACAAACTCTGTTAAGCTAGCATTAACTGTATAACAGCAATACTTAAACTCTATCCCTATGTCTGGAACATTCCCACTAGTCTGTTGGGCTATATCCACAGTTTTCATTGTAAGAGGTGTTTCCAACTACCCTCTGTGATGCTGTTGTTCAGACACCTCCATGAAGTCCTCCTCACAGGCAAGGAAAAGGGGCAATGTCCACATGAAGTACTCAATTATAGGAGTGTGTTGCCATGCCATTGGCTATAGGAATAACAGCACAGCTGTTCTGCATGCAATTAGCAAATGGGGAACACCAATTGGTGTACGGGCCATTAGGTGCTCATGAACATAACCTACAAAAGGCAAGCTGCTGCCTATGCAAAACAGATGTATAGCCTACATCTGGGAGAGTGAGACAGACAGATGGACAGCCAGACAGACAGACAAGGAAACCAAACAACACATATTGGAATAAAACCAACCATACTTGGAAAAAAAAGGTAAGTCAAACAAGTAAGCATGTAATGGAATGCAGTAGGGGTATGTAATAATGGGAAATAGGAAGTTCAACAAATATGTCTCAACAAGACTTGCTGTACTGATATATTGCTGATGAGAGCCTATGGCCATAGCAACTGGGTCTGTCTGCAGTGGCATAGATCACAGCTTAGGCCCCTGAGTCATCTCAGGAAAGGATGGCTCACATATGACTACCACTGGAGTGTGTGTTGGACAATACTGAATGTGAAACTGCTAGGTCAGCTACTGGGATGTTGTAGATATCCACATGTAAATTGTGAATACAACTATGATATACATGTTTGTCTTAGAAATGTGAGAGACTTATACAGGGTATTTTCATAGTGAAATGCTGTTGCAGATGTGTGTGTTGAACTGCATGTGATATACTGAGCTCATACCATTCAACTGCCCAGTGTTCTAAACACTAACCATCTGTGTGTCTCATATTTGTAGTCATTTACTTATAGAGTTGTGTCATGATTGGCAAATCATTGACAACCTGTAAAGACTGAAATTACAACATCCTTCTCTTTCTTTTGGCTGTTCCCATTAGGGGTCACCACAGCAGATCATCTGTCTGCATTTCCTCTTGTCCTCTGCATCTTGCTATGTCACACCAACCACCTGCATATCCTCTATCACCACATCCATAAACCTTATCTTAGGCATTCCTCTTTTCCTCTTACCTGGCAGACTCATCCTTACCATGCTTTTCCCAATATACTCAGCATCCCTCCTCAACACGTCCAAACCAACAAAACCCCACTACTCTCTGGCATTGTCTCCAAACTGTCTAACCTGGGCAGACCTTCTAACATATATATCCCTAATCCTGTCCACCCTTGTCACACCCAGGGTCAATCTTAACATCTTTAACTTGGCCACATCCAGCTCTGACTCCTGCCTTTTTGTCAGTGCCACTGTCTCCAACCCATATAACATAGTTGGTCTCAGTACCGTCTTACATACCTTCTCTCTCATTCTTAATGGTACTCGTCTGTCACAAATCACTTCTGACACTCTTCTCCATCCTCCTCATCCTGCCTTTACTCTCTTCTTCACCTCTCCCCCACAGTTATCATTACTCTGAACTGTTGATCCCAAGTATATAAACTCATCCACCTTTGCAAACTCTACTCCCTACATCCTCACCATTCCTCTATCCTCCCTCTCATTCACACACATATATTCTGTCTTAGTCATACTGACCATCATTCCTCCCCTCTCTAGAGCATATCACCACCTCTCCAGGGTCTCCTCAACCTGTTCTTTACTCTCACTACAGATCACAATCTCATCTGCAAACATCACAGTCAATGGGGACTCCTGTCTGATCTTGTCTGTCAACCTGTTCATCACCACTGCAAATAAAAAAGGGATCAGAGTTGATGCCTGATTTAATCCCACCTCCACCTAAAGCTCACCTGTCACTCCCACCACAGAACTCACACTACCCTTGTACACATCCTGCAGCACTCTTTCAGATTCCTCCACCACTCCCTTCTTCCTCATACAATACCACAACCCCTCTCTAGGCACCCTGTCATATGCTTTCTGTAAGTCCACAAAGACACAACGCAACTCCTTCCGATCTTCTCCATACTTCTTCATCAACACTGTCAAAGCAAACATCCCACCTGTACTGCTCTTTCCTGGCATGAAACCATACTGCTGATCACTAATCCTCACCTCCCTTGTTAACCTAGCTTTCACTACTCTTTCCCATAACTTTATGTTGTGACTGATCAGTGTTTTCCCTTTGTAGTTACTACAGCTGTGCACATTACCCTTATTCTTATAATCGGTACCCAAATACATTTTCTCCTCCCCTCATGCATCCTCTCACTTTCCAAGATTACATTAAACAATCTGGTTAAAAAGACCACTGCCATTTCTCTTAATGGCCTCCATGCTTCCACAGGTATGTCATCTGGACCGACAGCCTTTCCATTCTTAATCCTCTTCCTAGCTATCCTTACTTCCTCCTTATTAATCGTTGCACATTCTGATTCACCATACCCACATCATCCAACCTTCACCTTCTCTCTCTATCTCTCATTCTCTTCATTCAACAGCCCCTCAAAGTACTCTTTCCATCTGCTCAACACACTCTCCTCACTTGTGAGTACATTTCCCTCATTATCCTTTATCACCCTTATCTGCTGCACATCCTTCCTAGCTCAGTCCCTCTGTCTAGCCAATCAGTACAGGGCCTATTCTCCATCCTTAGTGCCCAACCTTTCATACAACCCTTTATACACCTCATCCTTAGCCTTTGCCACTTCTCTCTTTGCCATGCACCTTATCTCCTTATACTCCTGTCTACTTTCTTCATCTCTCTGACAATCCCACTTCTTCTTTGCCAACCTCTTTTTCTGTATACTCCACTGTACTTCCTCACTCCACCACCAGGTCTCCTTCTCCTCCTTCCTCCATCCAGATGTCACACCAAACACTTTTCGAGTCATCTTCCTTACTAACTGTGCTGTAGTTACCCAGATATTTGGTATCTCTTCACTGCCACCCAATGCCTGTCTTAACTCTTCCATGAACTCAACCTCACAATCACCCTTTTTCAGATTCCACCATTTGATCCTGGGTGCTGCCCTCACACTCCTCCCCCTCATCTTGATCACTAACATTATCCCACAGACCAACATTCCATGCTACCTAACTACACTTTACCCTGGCACCAATTTACAGTCTCCAATCTCCTTCATACTGGCCCTCCTGCATAGGAGATAATCCACCTGTGTGCATCTTCCTCCACTCTTGTATGTCACCCTATGCTCCTCTGTCTTGTTAAAATATGTATTTACCACAGCCATGTCCATCCTTTTTGCAAACTCCACCACCATCTCACCTTTTGCATTCCTTTGCTTAACACCATAACTACCCATCACTTCTGCATCCCCTCTGTTCCCTTCACCAACATGCCCAATGAAATCTGCTCCCATCACCACTCTCTCATCCTTAGGTACAGTCATACCACTTCATACAACTCACTCCAAATTTTTTCTGTCTCATCCATCACACACACAACTAGCGGGGCATATGAACTAACAAAAGTCAGCATTATACCATCAATTTCAACTTCATTGATATCATTCTATCTGACAATCTTTTCACCTCCAAAACCACTCTTGCCATACTGTTCCTTCAGGATAACCCTATACCATTTCTCCTCCCATCCACACCATGATAGAACTATTTGGACCCAACTCTGATACACCTAGCCTTATGCTCCTTCCATCTAGTCTCTTGGACAGACAATATGTCAACCTTCCTTCTGTCCATCATATCAGCTAGCTCTGTCCCTATACCAGTCATACTGCCAACATTAAAAGTTCCTACCCTCACAAAAACACTCCTAGCCTTTCTCCTCTCTTCCTTCCATATGAGCATCGGACATCCTCCAGGGTATGTCTGTGAATGCAAAGGCTACTGTGCCATCAAATGACTTAAGTGTGTTACAGCAATATTAAGAAAGTGTCACTAATTTTGGCCCATTTCCCCCCATGTATGTGTGGTGTCCTCCAGATGTCCTGCTCTAACAGGTAGACAGGAATGACTGAGCAACAAGAGTGTAAATACAGTGTGCCATACTGACATAGAACAGAAATGTATGTCATTTATTACCTGTGCAAATCTATGTATGAGTAGGTGTACTTGGCTGCCTCATAACAGACATGGGATGCAAAATGTCAGGTAAATAAGCTGTACATGTTGTACATGTGTGTAATCTCAGTTTCTGTGCATCCAACAGAGTTAGATTTCTACAGCTAGTGGTTGTTGCATTGCCCTGGCACAGACATGGTTACTAGAATAAGCATGGTTATCAGGTTGAAATTGGAGAGGTGTCCAACTGTGTTATGATCATGTGTCTATGCCTACTACAAACAGCCATATGACCACCGACATAGCTGGACTCAGCAATACCTTATTTGTAAAACCTGTCTCCACCCAAGTAGAGTAATCCCCTTTGCTGGACAGCAACAATAAACAAACAACATAATCGGTCACTATATTAGCTGTACAGGTCATAGTAGGAGCAGGCACCAACCTACCAGTGAGTCAACCTTTGTCTGAATGAGCATATAAGGTCACAGGTGGATTGCTGTAAGGCTAACTATGAGTACAAATTGGACACATTCGCTAAGGGCAATCACAAGGGCATCTTCATATATGTCTGCAATCTCAAAGGCAACAACCCAACCCACCCTGCAATGGTGGTCAATCACACCACATACACACACACCATAGCTATAGCCAACCTGCTGCAGACAGGTTTAGGGCAAACATCATGCCCCCTGGCTCACCATCAGTGTAGGTGGATATGCACACCACCTGCACCCATCCCCTCATCATCAGGGAGCAGGTGCATACTGCCTAATCAAAGTCAACAAAAGCAAGTCTCCATGGAACCTGGGAACATTCCTGTCTTCATCCTACATGAACTCTGGCATATGCTTCCAGCTCTGTTACACACTGTATGCAAGCAAAGCATGAGCACAACTGACATCCCATCTGCACTGTCATCCCTCTACACAAATGTGAATGATGAATGGTGGTTTATGCAATGTGCTGGCACTCATTGGTGGGAACATGACACATCAGGACCAGGAGTGCAATGCAAGGTCATACTGTGCTGCTAGATGACAGGGGTATGATGTGGTTGTAAGTGGTGGCTAATGATAGGCAATATTGATGTGCTGGCTCTGTAAATAACTCTGGGCAATGTCTGAGGTCCTGTGATGTGTTTCCCTGTTTGGGCTCCATGTGGCATGCAGTGTCAGCTGGCATACACTGCAGAAAAGACTGCAGCTATTACTGAAACAATAATACAGCACCATGTGGTACTTTTCGGCCAGAGCCGACAAAATCTGCAGGAACAGACTGCCCTGTGGGACAAACTTGTCCACAGAGTAAACACCTTGACCCAGCATGGCCGCACATATGATCAGGTCAGGCATTGGGCAACTGACCTGATATGTTGTTCCCAGCAAAGGGCTGCTGCTGTGGCCAAGGACCATACTGCTACAGGTGGGGGTCCAGCCACACAGGCCTCACTTACTGCAACAGAAGAGCTTCTTGCAACCTTGAGTCAGCCCCCACACAACACCTAACACATGAAATGCCAGCCGTGGAGGTGGGTGGCACCCAGGCAAGAGGCGAGGAGCACCCAGGTAAGGCCACAGTGCACATCAATTTAATCATGTAGCAGTCATACTATCTTCAGTAGAATATCTATATGCATATATCAGTTCATACTGCATTTCTGGGTGGAGTTTAGTAATGCACACAAGTGCACATTTGTGGTGAGGGACAGCAAATTGAGTACTATCATAGCTTGTACTGTACCTGTGCAGACACAAAGCATTCATATTGCACCAATGCCAAATATGAGTCTGCTGACAATACCTCTCCCCCAAAACTACATAGGTCCCTCTTGTCTGCATGTGGGACAGCAGCCTGAAGCCAGTGAGTATGGGATTTTCCTGTTGTGGCTCACCAGTACACAACTGTTACTCTCAGCTATTCTGCAATATCTGCATGTTCACTTGTGGTGGGGTTAACTACATTGCATCACAGTGGTCATTACAGGGGCCTATTTCCAGGAGCTATCACATATCTGTAGCATACCTCACAACCTGTCATTGCAAGAAATCTGGACAAAGACTGACAACATGGGGGGATGAAGACCCAAAACTAGGGACATATTTCATAAATTAGTGTTATACGGTGCATATAAATGGTGTACACACACCAGTTAGAATGCTAGGTATTTGTGTAATACAAAATTGGGAGCACAATAACACATTTCTGAATCCTTCCAACCTTTCATGCAACCTATAACCTGTACAATTCAATTGTAAAATAAAAAAATCTATTACAGGAACAATTATGACACATAAAAAAACTTACAAGAAGCTAGATGCATACGTGTGCACAGGCTGAAGCTAATACTGTGTTGAAGCAGCTTACGATATTACAGCATTATGTTGTCTTGGGTACACACCTTCCATTAATTAGAGAGACTCTTTGATTAACAGCAAATAACGGTCAGCTGTCCTAACAGGATTGTGCTAAATTTACCCAGTTGCCTGCTACAGCAGCAGCCATAGTTCACATACAGCTTATGCAGAAGCAAAGGGATCTTATTTGTGAAAGGTATCAGCCCAGAGAAGGGTACACACACATTTACACAGCACTGCATATACCATGGAACACAGCGAAGACAGTCATCAAATGGTGGTGGAAATATGGGGCAACAGTGACATTGCAAAGAACTGGACATCCCTCCAAATGTGTGGAAAAGACAAGACCCAAACTGGCAACGGAGGCTGCTGGGAGAAATACAGCAACACTACAGGAGTAGCAGGAGTCACTGATAAGTACTGGTTGTGTACTACACGTAGCAACAATCTCCCTTATTCTCCACATGTCTGGTCTATGGGGTAGGTTTGGAAGATGGAAGTCTTCTCATATACAGAACAACATCCAGGTCTGGCGAATTTCTCAAGAAAAATACATCAGGTCGCCCAATAGCATATGAGGAAATATGTTATGGTGTAATGAGACCAAGGTTGCACTTTTTGGCCACAATACCAAAAGATTTGTTTGTTACAAATATCATTGTGCATCACCAAAAGAACACCATCCCCATGGCGTAGCATGGTGATGGCAGAGTCCTGCTTTGGGGTTGCTGTTCATAAGCTGGAAGGGGCCCACTTCCATCTTGGCTACAGGCCACTTCCTGCTTTGAGGTTGCTGCTCATAAGTTGGATGTAGGCCTGTAGCCAAGATGGAGGGGATTAGGAACAGTTCAAAATACAAGTCCCTTTTGGCCCAAAATCATCACATGTCTCCTAGAAAGCTGTGGATGGAGAGGACATACACTTTTCCACACAACACTGACCCATACCATGTTACTCCTAACCGATGTGCTTGTTCTTCAATTGGATTGCACAGGTTATAGGTCACATTAAAGGTGGGAAATGTTATCACATGATTTCTGTGGTCTCAGGTTATATATCAGACAAACCTGGCATGTTAACAGGACTGCCTACACTTATAATATCCACTGTAAGCTTAGAAGGTTGTTAGTGTAACTGGTTTTGTTGTAACATACATGTACTGCAGGTTTTGAAGTGTGAGTCTCAAAATATGTCATCAAATAGTGACACCAGTCATCATATCATCCCAGTAATGTGTCAGACAAATACAGGATTTATGACAAACAGACCAGAAATATGAGCCACACATGTAGACATTCAGCGACACTCAGCACAGTTGAAAGGTATGTTCTGTAGGAGTTACCACTGTGCTATACAGGTGAACAGAAATTATGTGTACATGGGTGCAGTGTGTGCTACTTAAGGCCCATCACCTACTAACACTACTCACATCACAGAGGTGTATATACATTGTAACAGGAAGTGGAAAGGGCTGCACTGCATGATGTTGAGGGCCTATCCTGGGTGTCTATGTAGTGGTCTATGTACTGGTCATCAGCTGGCTATTGTGAGGTCTGTGTAATGCCTGTCTGCCACCTCACCTGTTGTGTGCATGCATGTGTGTGTGTGTGTGTGTGTGTGTGTGTGTGTGTGTGTGTGTGTGTGTGTGCATATGTAGCAGCAAATGGTATAGTGTAGGTATTCATTTACATATGTTGTCTTTCCCCCAGAGGTGGTCATTGTGGTCACGGTCCCTCCCACTCAGTATCTGATGTCAGTGTTTTTGCAAACTCTGGCAATGATGATGGTCATATTCAGGCACAGGTAGTGTTGTCAGGGGCTGAATTTGTGAATCGGTTGGCATCCCTCAGTCATCGACAATGTCCCCTCACACAGTCACAATGCCCACACATGACCGATCCCCAGCAGCCACAGATGATGGACAGTTGTCAGGTGGTGGCATGGAACAGGCTAGTGTGGTGACTATGGCAGGTGTAAGTGTAGACACTGTCCATAGTCAGAGTGCAGGCGAGGTCTCACACAGGTGAATGGACAGGGATACTCGCAGGAGGACTGCTGCTCATCAAGCCGCTGTCACAAGTGTCACAGCAGGTGTCACCAGAAGCATGTTTCAGGCTGTCATTAATGCACAGGCATGTAGTGAATGCAACACCAGACAAATAGTCAGGGTGGTGGGTGCACCTCTTCCTGATTTACGTGGCGACACACATGACCTTGTTGAGGCCACATGCCAAAAATACTGAGGTCATGAATAAAAGGTGGGATGAGACCTTGGCAATCCTTGACCATGACATGTCTGTGCTAGAGCATGTGGTGGGAGATGGGTATCTGTCACATGGATATAGGTCAACACCAGCATCAGCTGGGAGTCTACATGGTCATGCATCTTCACACTCCTGTAGTGGCAGTGATACCAGCACTACCAAAGGGAGGCTGCTGTCCACATCACAATGGAGCAGGCCATGGGCACATGGTCCTGGTCAGTCCCGTCAGGGACATGGATCCAGCAGACAGCAGTCACCATCAGGAAGCAGTACTGCATCTCTCCTTGGGCCTGGTGGTGCCAGTGAGACCCCTGGCAGGACCAGTTCAAATGTCCTGTCTGGGGACAGTGAACTGGGCACTTTCCCATGTACAGTCCACAGCTGTCTAACATACCCATGTGGACAGTAGCCAAATAGCATGACTGTGTGCATACATACACACACACACATCCATATCACAGGCAGGTCACCTCCAGACACATACAGCACCTCTGCACAGCCTATCCATAGGATGTCCCTCCAAACACACAGACATGGATGTCAACTGTATGGCCCAGCATAGGCCTCAGGCAAACCCACACCACACCCTGTCATATGATGATACCTGTGCCACATCCCTGTTATCCATGCCATCAATGTAGTGACAGGCTTATATAGGTCTGATGCACAGGGTGAATATAGTACAGTGTAGCTATGTAATACTGTGTAAGGGACTGTCTGTTTGCATTAGGTATGTGTACACATAAAGATCTATGTACCTTATTAGCCATGATGCATTATTGCTGTTAGTACCACTGACTGAATGTAGTCTGACATGCTGTATTCTGTTTGTGTTCCAGGTGTCTGTGTGTCTGCAGGCTGTGGCCCTGCAGACGTTACCAACATGGAGTATGGCAGAGTGGAAATACTTTGAGCATTTCATAGCCAAGGTACAGCTTTATATGTACATTTACCATGTGTGTATTCATTTAACAGTGTGTGAGGGACACTGTCAGACAGTGTGACCTGGCATACATACCCCTTGTCACAGACAGGTAGCATTCAGACATGTCACCTCAGTGTTGTGTAGTACCACAGGCTCATACATACAGAACAGGTTTTCTGGAGTACTGTCAGTAGGTCCCTCACTAGCTTAGCCACCAGACTGACCACAACAGATTCACATGTCAGCACCTGTTGCCCCTGACATTTCTTTCCCATGCACTCAACCCTGATGCAGTTAATGAGGGCTTGCATGGTACTGTGTATGACAGGTCTGTGGTATGTATTCCTGAGTTCACATGGTGGAACAGGGAGACAAAATGGTATATCCTTTGCATACACACAGTAAAGACTGACACAGGGAATGTGCATACAGTAAGACAAACACAGTTGGCAATGGACAGATTAGAAAACCCACATATCCGCTTTAATGTACTATAGTGCTACATACACATGGCATGCCCCGCATATATTATATGCATGGGACATAACTCACTACCACTTACAACACGTAATGTTGTAAATGCTTTCATGGATGGTGAGAACCCACCAGAAATAGCAGCTGGAGTCATCTATTGCTCCTACAAGCCTGGACAAGTGATTGGGTAACATATGTTGTATCAGCATGATGTTTCAGTCAGGTATGATATCTGATGCTGGCATGTGTGTCAGTACACTAACTGTGACCTATTTGGCATCAGTATCACATACATGGCCATTGTTAGGGGACACAGACTGGATATGGGTTGCAAACATCCAGATATTCTGTAGACATCTGTACAGATGATTGGAATGGCCTGTACAATGGTTTAACATGCTGCATGTGAGGCAGGTGCCATTAGCACACTATATAAAATAATACCATCGGGAGGTGGTAAACAGGCATGGATGGTACACACATCAAAATGGTATAACCCACTCAGGATATGATTCTCACCCAAACACACACACACACACACACACACACATACACACACACACACACACACACACACACACACACACACACACACACACACACACACACACACACACACACACACACACACACACACACACATTTACCAGTATTGAGATTAGAACCCCTACCTATCTAGTTAAGTCTACTATAGATCTACAGTTATCAGATGTGCCATGGATTGTATAAGGGTTCACCTTATCTCGGGGTACTTATAAGGTGAATGACATCAGTGGCCTTGTAAAATAGGGTAATGTGAAGTGTACAGGGTGGTACGCAACTCAAAATGGTACAATCCACACAAGATATGATTTTCACACACAAACATGCTTGCCAGTATTGAGATTAGAACACCTGACTATTTAGTGATTTCTACTGTAGTGTTATGCAGTGTATCAATGCTACAGAGCATACTAGGTTGACAACTAGCCAAAGGTGCTGATAAGGGGAATCACATCAGCAGGACTGATAAAGTGGGGCACTGGGTAGGAAACCTATCAAAATACTTCTTCTTACACACACACACACACACACACACACACACACACACACACACACACACACACACACACACACACTCACACACATTTGCCAGATCTGATCTGAGAGTAGAACCCCTGCCTATCTAGTGATTTGTACTGCAGTGTTACACAGTTATTGCACATGCTATGGAGCTTACTGGGCCGACAACTGACCAAAGGTACTGATTAGAGGAATGCCATCAGCAGGACTGATACAGTGGGGCACTGGGTGGAAAACTTATCAAATTACTTTTTCTTACAAACATGCACAGTCACACACACACACACACACACACACACACACACACACACACACACACACACACACACACACACACACACACACACACATTTGCCAGATCAGAGAGTAGAACCCCTGCCTATCTAGTGATTTGCACTAAAGTGTTACACAGTTATCACACATGATATGGAGCTTACTGGGCTGATAAATGGCCAAAGGTGCTGATAATGGGAATGACACCAGCCGGACTGATAACGTGGGACACTGGGTTAGAAACTTATCAAAATACTCCTTACACACACACACACACACACACACACACACACACACACACACACACACACACACACACACACACACACACACACACACACACACACACACACACACACACACACACACACACACACACACACACACACATTTGCCGGATCTGATCTGAGAGTAGAACCCCTGCCTATCTAGTGATTTGTACTATAGTGTTACACAGTTATTGCACATGCTATGGAGTTTTCTGGGCTGACAACTGACCAAAGGTGCTGATAAGGGGAATTACATCAGCAGGACTGATACAGTGGGGCACTGGGTGGAAAACTTATCAAAATACTTTTTCTTACAAACATGCACAGTCATACACACACACACACACACACACACACACACACACACACACACACACACACACACACACACACACACGTGCCATATCAGAGAGTAGAACCCATGCCTATCTAGTGATTTGCACTAAAGTGTTACATAGTTATCACACATGAGATGGAGCTTACTGGGTTGATAACTGGCCAAAGGTGCTGATAATGGGAATGACACCAGCAGGACTGATAACGTGGGGCACTGGGTAGGAAACTTATCAAAATACTTCTTACAAACATACACACTTACACGCGCACACACACACACACACACACACACACACACACACACACACACACACACACACACACACACACAAAGACACATTTGCTGGATCTGAGAGTAGAACACCTGCCTATTTAATGCTTTGTACTACAATGTTACACAGTTATTGCATGCACTATAGAGCTTACTAGACTAACAGCTGGCCAAAGGTGCTGATATGGGGAATGACATCAGCAGGACTGAAGGTGGGGCACTGGGTGTGAAACTTACCAAAATACTTCTTACACACCTGCATACTTGCACACACATTTGCTAGATATGAGAGTAGAACCCCTGCTTATCTAGTGATTTGTACTATAGTGTCACACTGTTATCGCATATGTTATGGAGCTTACTGGGCTGACAACTGGCCAAAGGTGCTGATATGGGGAATAACATCAGCAGAAATGATAAAGTGGGGCACTGGGAAGTGTTGTGATTTGGAATGGCCTAAAACTGTTTCATCTACAAAAAAACACACACACACACTGCCTCACTCTCGCACATAGTTGCCAGTATTGAGATTAGAACCCCTACCTATCTAGTATTTGTACTATAGTGTTACACAGTTATCACATGAGCTACAGAGCTTATAAGAGTGATAGGTGTCCAATGGTACTTCTAAGGTGAATGACAGCAGCAGATCTTGTGAGGTAGGGCAATGTGAAGCGTACTGAGTGTGAACAGTCTCCTAATACTTGGGCGTATGGACACACACACACAGACACACACACACACAGACAGACACACACACACACACACACACACACACACACACACAGGTGATGTGATATTATAAACCCAACCTCAGTACTATTACACAATGGGGCTCACTTTTTTTATGCTGGCACGTACAACAGTTAACAACTGGTATGCCACTGAGGATATCACTGTATGCCATTCAGGGTATCCGTGTGTGTGACTCACTCTGTCTGTGTCCCCCTGTCTCTCTCTATCACTGTTTGTCTCTCACTTCCCCACATCTATGTGAGTGCATGCTTGACATATGTTATCTGTTGCCCATATAAATGTGTGTGTATCTCACGCAACAGATGGAGATATATCACATATAGGCCACCTACAGCTAGCTGAGGGTAATCCTGTCTGATATGTATGTGTGGGGACAGTTAAGATGTACATAGCTGTCTGTATGCACAGACATATATACACAATACAGTCATATATTCCGATGTGGGTTCCAACATGTCCTGTGATTCTCTAAGTGTAAGAGCATGCCCAGTGTGACCTTCTATAGTTAGAGTGAGACTCCATTCCAGATATAGCTTTACTCCAGTCCAGGGTTTTGCGTGCTACAGCCATACCTCTCAGACGTAGACAGGACTTTCCTGAGGGTACTATATTTGTTTTGGAGGCATTTTCTGACATAGCTGTAGTCTGTAACTGCAGTGTATTGTTTGCATTACCTAGTGCCAGACATCCTCAGATAATCACAGTGCTTTACAAGAGGATTACTAGTTGTATGATGCATAGACCAATATTATGAGGGCAGATACATACATTCTTGCCCAACAAGGCCATTTGTGAGGTGTCACTACAGCCAGTTGAGTGATGCATTGTGTAAACAGTCCAGTAACCTGGTGAAATATTGGCTGGGGATCTCCTGCTTGTGTGGTATCTTTCTAACCTGAGATGCCATATCCTTGTGTGGCCATACCTTTCACCTATACATTTTTTGGCAGGTTGCCTAGGTGTTTGGCTAGAGGTTTCATCCTGTCTATGTAAACTTGTGTTTTTATGGCAAGTTAGTTACATATAATTCAAGAGTGATGTTATAAAATAATGACAGCCATTACGGTTTCAGACTACATAACCTTCAGACAATTCCTGCTACTGCAAACCCCTCACCCTACCAACTGTCTCAGTATGTAAGGGTGATATTTACAACACATGCCTATCATTGTGCCTTTGTTCCACATTTATTTCTGCCTTTGTCCAGGCATCTTTGTCAGAAGTTGGGAGTTATGGGTGTGGGTACAGAGTGCATTCTACTGTGCAGGCATGTCCATTATATGTAAAAGCAAACATAAGACAAAAGGATTATTGAGAATAACCACTGACAACAGTAGCAAAAAGCACTTATATTCTCAAAAGCCTTGGCACCTTGGCAACACATCCTTCAAGGTATCCATTATATGTGTAGTATATTTCACATAGCACTGTGACTTCCAGGTATGTCAGTGGCAGATCAGTGGTTTCACTGGTATTTATAACAGTTGGCACTGCAGTTATTTGCACATGGCCCTGTCAAAGATAGCACTGTACCTACAGCACTACAAGACGACTGCCAGGAGAACGTGCTGGCCAGATCCTGACAGTATGAACCAGACATACACATAGCTCATTGACCCCTGCATATTGTGGACAGGCACCATGTTTTCATGTGTATTTGTACAGCCCTGCCAATGTGTGCTATGCTGCTATTTCCCTGAAAACATGCATGTTACTGCATTTCTGTGGGTATATGGGGGCACACTTGTCAACTGTAGACATCTCCACAGACTGTGCTGATATTTACTTTACATTTTGGTTTCATTTACCATACTATTGTGCCTTGTCTTGGGGACTAGAGGCATATCAGTAAAGAGTACAGGTCAGATTGCAATGGCAAACATTTGAGTTTCAGACTTTTACCCTTCATAGCCTTACTGCAACTGCGAGTCCTGCTGTGCTATCACTGTGTGATTTTATAGGGGGTAATTCAACACTGCCATTTGTGTCCCTTTACCAGACATTTTTCTCGGGTTTTCTACAGCTGACTTTCTGTGTGGGTGTGAGGGGTGGGTATGGGACCCCGACACTGACATCCATGCCTGTGACCTATGATCCCCCAGTTAGTTGTCCCCATACATATACTGCAGAGGGGTTTGCCAACTTGGGTACTACTGCATAGTGTGTGGAGGCCAGTTTTGGCCAGACATTTCCTGGTGTCCCACATAGCTGTCAGTTGTGAACTGCTATACCAGTAGGCCACCTCATTCCCTTGCATGCATGCAGCATTACCATAGATATGCCAGCAAAACATATTAATCTATTCATTTATTGTTAAGAAGACTGACTTACCTTGTGCCTGCAGCAGTTGTGAGGATGGTGCTTGAGGGCTGCCTATGTTGGATGCACACAGTACACTGCCTATACATGGTAAATTACAGGTAATGTGATGTGTGTGTCATCCATTTTTACTGTGTGTGAGCCAGAGATAGGTGTCAGTCCCTGGGGTACCTACACTGTCAGTGTGTGTGCTATGCATTGCCTCTTTGCCAAGGCCTGAGCATACTGATCATGCCTCCATCTGCCTGCAGAAGCAGGCTAAGGGGCCTCCTCTTCTGAGTCCCTCTGTGCCTGTTGGGACATTGGCAATGGTGGTGGATTGTGTGGCCCTTCCCCGTGCTGTTGCTGCTGTAGCTGTTTCTGCAGGATCATATTGTGTAGCATGGCACATACTATGAACTTGTATGCACATGTGGCTGGAAAGTACTGCAAGGCTCCATCATATATGTCAAGGCAGTAGAACCGTGACTTGACCATCTCAAATACACACTCTATAATGATCCTGGTTTGTGTGTGTGCCTCATTATGGCATTCTTGTGTGGGTGTGTGTGCATTTCTGATGGGTGTCATCATCCATGGCTCCAGTGCATAGCCTGCATCCCTCACCAGATGGCCATATGAGATGTCCCTACTGGCAAATGCCTGGTACAGCTGTGACAAATGCCAGATGTGGGAGTAGTGGTAGCTTCCAGGGCTGGCAGCACACACATTCATGATAATGCCCTGGACATTGCACATGACCTAGCAGTTGATGGAGAGGAATCCCTTGCGGTTTATGTAGACCCTACCCTGTTCACCGGGTAGTACTTTGATGTGGATGTGCATGCAGTCTATCGCATCTGGGTATTCTGCTACATGGTGGAAGAGATAAATATTGCTGTTCCTCTCCTCATAGGTGGTGGGGAAGTAAATGTGCTCACCAGCATGTGGTAGGATGGCATCCAGGAACTGGTGGAGTACTCTGGATGCAGATGCCTGTGAGACCCTCATGATGTCCCCAGTAGATCTTTGGAAAGTACCTGTAGCTAGAATTCTTTAGACTACACCTACCTTGGTTTTCACTGGGATGGGTTCCTCTCTGTTGGCTCTAGGTCTGAGTTGAGGCTGGCACAGCTTGGTGATTTGTTGAAGTATGTCTCTGTCTACTCTGTAGCACTGTACTATCTCCAGATCATGTAGCACTAGGTAAGTTACTCTGGGTCTAAACACTCTTCTCCTCCTCCTAAGGCGTGGTAGTTGTCAGTATTACCCCCCCCCCCGCCTCTGGCACAGCTTGTGATTTGCTGAAGTATGTCTCTGTCCACCCTGTAGCACTCTACTATCTCCAGATCATATAGCCCCAGGTAAGTTACCCTGGGTCTGAATACTCTTCTCCTCCTCCTCAGTCTGTGGCGGTTGTCAGCATTATCCTCCTCTCTGCCCTCTGCCTCTAGCACATACTGATGGATCAAAGCAATGGCAGCCCCTAACATTTTTCCAGTTAAAATTCCCCTGCATGTATACACCAGTGGTGCAGAGGTTGTGGGAAAAAACAGACTGTAAGGTGTTACCATATTTATCCTGTTGTGCTGTAGATGTGGCCTGTATGATTGGCTGACTATGATGCATTCCACCTGCTAGCTATGTAATTTGTTCTTGATTGCTTTTATTCTGCTATTTTTCTTTTTTTCTTTTTTTCCCTTCCCATTTTCACCATTTTTAAATTGCTAATTCACCTCATTTGTATGTTTTTCACCAGCAAATGAGATAATTAGCATTATGCAGTGGTCTCCATGCAGGAATAGTGTAGGCAGGCTCATGCACTTCAAAACAGTAGTTTACTGGATCGCTTGGTGGCCATATTCCATGCAGGAGCAGCAACACTGTTCCTGCACAGAAATATAAGCTTATCGAATCCCGGGGAGTGTGTTTGCAATGAGAGATGTATGATAAAACATCTGATATATCTGACAGAATGAGTGCCACACCCATAAGATGTCTGGACTGAGAAATAAGGGTAAATGACAAAACTGCTGTGTTTTTGACACTGGAGCAGAGTGTACATTCAATATACTGGCTTTACACTGCAAATCAAGTAAATTGAATGCATGAGTATTATTATCATGGTTTGGGCATAAATTAAAGCATACAGGTCAAACTTGTTTGAAATGTAGGTAGAAAAATAAAGTGACTTAGCAATTATTTAAAAGTACAGCTCTTTAAGTGGACTTGAAGCAACCCAATGAGCCAGACGAAGATATATGTATTCCTAAGGGCACAATTAGCTTCCACTGTAAGTGTATGAAAGCAAATACACCAAGGATGGGAATCTCTGAACTGCATTCACTGTAAAAAAAATGCTAAAAATCACTTCTAGCTCTGATTTTATTATTCAGGCTTCCATTCCCCTCAACCACCCTAACTAGATACTTGAAACTGTTAAACTGTTCTACTATTTTCCCTTCTTTATCATTTCTCAGTTTCTTATGACAACCTCTGTTTGCTGCTATTACAAGTGTCTTATCTGTACTCAGGTCTTATCTCATGTGTCTTCAGTTTTGCATTTCATTGCCCTATTACTTGTTGAAGTTCTTGTTCTGAGTCTGCCTGTAATTCCCCAGTTGTCTACATATAGAAAATTCATTCATCTGGCCCTCTGATCTGTTTGCTAATGTAGTCCATCACCAGTATGAGTAGCAGTGCACTTAGCACTGAAGCCTGTTGCACACCCAATTTCACTGGGAATCCCTTTGTGAGTCCTTAAGTAGCCTACACTAATTCTACTAATGTTTCAGGGACTTCAAGCCCCCACAGCACTGTCCAAATCAGCTTTTATGGGACCTTGTTATATGCATTCTCCTAATCAAAGAATGCCCATTTGGACTCTTTCCTCATCTCTAGCTTTTTCTTACCCACGTGTCTTACTGAAAACATTGTTAAGTTGTATTGAGCCTTGATCAGAATCCAAGCTGCTTGTCTACCATCTTACTTTTTAATGCAGCGAGTATTCATTTGTCAGTCACCCTTTCCAAAACTTTTATGTAGTGTGACAGGATTTTGATATCTCTGTACTATCCATAGTTGTGACTGTCCCCTTTGTTCTTGTACACTGTCACTAGTTTGCTTGTTTCACAGTCATCTGGTATACATCTTCCTCGATATAGTGCTGTGAGTACCCTCTGGAGCTCTTTCTCCTCTAAGTCACATAACAGCTTGATTATATCTGCTATGACCTCATCTGGGCCTGCTGCTTTCCCTGACTTCATTTTCCTTAGTGATATTCTTACTTCTAGGGCAGGCTCCTCTTCTTCCATCATAGGCTGTGTCTGGGGCAGTGCAGCATCTGTGGGGTTTTCTTCATTTAGAAGCTTCTGGAAGTACTCCTTCCATCTGCCTTTGATATCTTGTGGACTCGTGAGCAAGTTGTTGCTGGCATCCCTTATGAAGGGTGTCTGATGATAACCATTTTTACCTTTCTGCCTTTGCCTTGCAACCTGAGTGAGTCATGTGACAGAATGGAAATCAGTAACTTATGAGTAAAGCTTAATGTACATACAGTAAATCAGTTCTTTATACAGATAACAAACTTGAGTCTGTAGACAGAACAGATACACTATACATTCATATGTGGTGTAAATGCTGCTCTCTCAGACTAAGCTGTACTGCAGAGGGATTTAGGCAGACAGGTGTCAAATACCAGCAAACAAAATAATTTAATTAAAAAATATTTTATTATGCTCATCACTGCTAACTCATTTTAGTTAGCTTCTGTGGTGAACATAATATTCATTACAAAAATGTGTTTCCAAAAACAAAAAAAAAAATGATAGACACTGCACATACATAGAGTACCCACCAGTGTTTACCTTAGGACATTGTATTTATTTTCTTATAAATAAATAAATAAAAATAAATGTAGAAATAAATGGCCTCTAACAATGTTATCCACACAGCTGCAACTTTCTGTTCATTGCCTTACCCATGATTCACTGAGAAGGCAATGACGAGAAACCCTGCAAATGCTAAATAGTGTAGTGGGGAGTTAAAGACAGCTATACATGGTCATGGTAATGTGAGGTAAGTATTTTTTTTAATCCCGACAGGCCATCAGGTATAGACCACACAGACCACGTTTGATGATTTATTACCAAAGCAAATAGGTGACGACATACTGTTGCTCTCACCTGTCACTTAATAAGGGAGTTGCAGGTTGGCTGAAGATGAAGGCAACAGCAAATTGTCTTGGTTATTCAGTGCAGAAATATAGCTATGATGGGATGAAGTCGGCATCTGTCCTGGGAGCAAGGTGTTTGGGGGGTGAGAAATGCCAGTGGTGTAGGAGTGAAGTATCAACATTCAGAAATGAATGGTGACATTACATTTGTGATTATGACTGAAGCACTCAAGTAATTAATTTGTGACATTATTTTTTTGTTCTTCAATTGAACTATATGACCTAGCTATGGTTTTCAGGACTGCAGTGAACAATTTGGCTGCAATGGAGTTATGTCACTGCAAGGAGACATATGACAGTCATTATCCAAATTGAAACTACTTTTGCTTTTAGTCATGTCTGTAAAATAAGATTTTTCTTTTTGTGATCACCTAGGCTATGTCTAAAACTGGTCTAGAGAAAGAACTGTGCTCTAACCTGGTGTACAAACATAGCTATATACACACATACATACATACTTAAATAAATACATATATAAATGCAAAGTTCATCCTGTGATTCTCCAGTTATTACCAAGAAAGTAACTCATCCAGATGCTGTATTCTCCCCAAATAAAACAATAGAGGAAATTATTTGATGGCGGTAGCTGTATTCCATGGTGGTACAGCGGTAGCATTGATAGCTCACAGCAAGAGGTTCTCCCGTTTGATTCTCAGCTTGGCTTGGGGGTGCCTTCTGTGTGGAGTCTGCATGTCCTCCCCGTGGTTGGATAGTGTTCGAAAGACATGCGTGCTTAAATGCGCGTGCCTTCGTTGAAGGTTGGGTGTCGAGCTGGCACCTCGGCATTTCGTAAAAACCTACTGCCAATCCTTAGCGGACCAGAGTTCCACTGTGGCGACCCCTTACCGGGAAAAAGCTGAAAGACAAACAACATTTGATGGTGGTAGCTGTTTTTCTGTTTAAGCAGTTAATTCTTTTAGCAGCTGAATCCCATTTATGGTTGAATTTTTTTTTAATATTATCATTACAGAAACCTTTTTTCTGTATACACTTTAAGATTTTAAGACTTTGAGAGACTGTAGCATCTTCCCATAGACTTTTGTTGCATTTTGGTATTTTAGACATCCAAGTTACACCTCCAGGTGCATCTGCAGTTAACTCCTACTGATACCTCTAGGTGTCAGATATTGCTTGTTCATAGTTATATCAATAATTTTAAAACCATGCTATGTACAAAGTTTTAAAAATATTTCATTTTAAAGCTTACCCAATGGCAGACTCAATTGCATTAATATTTTACCACTGCTGAATGTAGGTAAAGATATATTAAATTTTGTTTTTATGATATTAATCTATATAGGTATAATTTTCACATTTTTGTAAATATCTCTGTGATGCTGCCAGCCCAGCTAGCTGGAATTTTATAAATAATTCTATGCCATTTGTGAATATTGCTATAATTTTTACAGAACTGTATGTTATGTACTAAGCTTCAAGACTGTAACCACAGTGTACCCTTCTGGAAAAGAACAGAAATGTATATAAACTATATACTTGTGAAAATGTATGTTTTAAGAGTTAATTTGCAAAACTTCAAGAAAATAAGTTGGAATCAAAATGTTTTACGATTGTGTTATCTTTCAGTTTCAATGCAGCAATCAGACACAATGTCTAGAGCTAGAAGTGTTTCTGTAGTCTTGAAAGTAATTTTAACTGCTATGTTTAAAATGTAAAGTGTTTTATTGCTTCCTAGCAGCTGCACATCTGAGAGATATGTACTTCTCACACAGAGATAACATTTTGTTGGTATCTGTTAGCCTGAGAACTGAAGGCAGAAGACAAACAGTGATGTCATTCAAGTTGACTCAGCAATAATGTTTGACAGTAATTTAAGAACTCTCTCAGAGAAAGACTGTGCATTTTGTATCTTGTCCTGGACCTAGAAACATCCATTCAGCACTTCTGCCTGCCTGTTGCTCTGTAAATAGGATTTAGGCATAGTATTTCTTTTAGAGATAGATAGGAAAATAGTAAAGATTAGTTTGATGTTTTCTGTACTGAACTGAGACTGTCCTGCAATGTTATATTAAAATATTTCCTGTGATTTCTTTTATGTATTATTAAATATATTTAAACATTTTAATTGTGGCTGGTTTGTTTTGAGATATTTAAGCTTCATGAGTACTTGCATATGTATTTGGTGACACTGTACAAGCCACTCCTAAATAGCCTTAGTCCTGGTCACACTTACCATTTGGATAATAGTAACATTACACAATAGGATTGGTTACCCCTTGTAAGGGCCTTAAGTAGCTGATAAGTAGGGGATGGTAGCAGTGATAACTACCTTATAGTCTGGGCAGAAGGGGGCATAGCTAGTAAACCCATGCGAGCCTTTCCCAGGTGTGTGTGCTTGCATTTGTACATAAATAAAATCTCAAAGTGTGTGTGTGTGTGTGTGTGTGTGTGTGTGTGTGTGTGTGTGTGTGTGTGTGTGTGTGTGTGTGTGTGTGTGTGTGTGTCAGCTACTTGGGTAGGGACATGAAACACTGGTTGGACAGAGAAAGTGCTGGAGGTCTTGGCTTGACCCCTCAGTTGAGATCTAACTCTTATAGCTGTACCAGTGAGGCTCCTATTGGGGATCTGGAGAAAGAGGGAGAAACCGGCCCCAGATTGACTGTGATCTCTGTGTGCTCTTAAGGGAAATTGTACTTTACTGTCTGTGTACTTGTCATCCTCCCATTGTGTATGTCCCTCACTATTGCCAGTGGTGAGGATTGAGGCTCCCTGATTACTGGGCCATTGAAGGGGCATCACAGTATCAACAACCAAATTACACAGAACTTCTTTGCCTCATATGGAAGTTCTCAGTTCACTGAATAAAATGCTGCTGACAGTATGTGTGCAAGTTGAGTGGTTGCTGATAAGTTGTTTACAAAGTATTACAAACGTAATAGTTACTGTGTTTACTGTGACGTATAAAATTCAATTTAAGACCTAGAACTTAAAACATACTACCACTATAAAAATAGTTTGTGCTGAAGTGTTTGCCATTTATACTTCTTTCATAACCCCTATGGTTCCAGACATATGAACATTTGTTTGATATGTGAGGACATAATTTGGTTCTGTTAAAAGGCTTAGGCTCCACCCATTGGAAGCTACAGTGCAAACTTCCTGAGTTCCATTGAAGTGAATGAGTTAACAGTGGAATTACTTGTCCTTGGGATTTAATTTCTTGTTACTTGCCAATCGCACTGCTAAACTGAGCTGAATGATGTGGGTTATCATCTTTATTCTCAAATAAACAAACTGGAAGCACCGCTGTGGCTGCAATTTCTTTATTTCATCTCATTCTGGTACCTCGGCTCCATCAGCCTTCTAAGGAATAACTTCATACAATTTTAGCAGCCTTTTTATATCCCCTTAATTACTGTGCTAATTAATTCAAATACATTCAATTAATTCCAGATTTCAACAGCTACTACCCAAACCTTAAAGGTGTACTCCCAATAAATAGCAATGCTTACAATATAAAACATATACAATTTAATGTAATATACAATTTCACTATACATTGTTTTTTATACATTATTTTCATAATAATTCCTACCTATAATATATCTTAATAAATAATGATCGCTGTACTTGATATTTTTGCATTCATTACACCATATATTTCATCAACAATTGCTTTACCTTTCATTCAATGCTTTTTCATATAATTTCCTCTTTTGTACATACTACTACTCACAACTTTATGTTTCTGTTACAATTAATTTCATTTTTATAATTTTCATAATTGTCTGACCTCCTTTGACATGACGCAGACAATAAATTATTAATAAATTCATTAAATAAACAGACGTGGATATTACACATCCCAATTAATTTCTAAATGTAACCCCATTGGGTATAAAGTACCTAAATTCATTATAATTTTTGCTTCTAACTTTACCAATTTTCATTTAAATTAATCTCCTCCCATATTCTTACATCCATAGGGTTGCACCAATATACTACTGAAAAAACTATCAGTGTTTCCCCTGTGAGCCATTCAAAAATGCTCAGCCACTGGGCTCTCCATTCTCCTGTTTCTTATATCACCTAAGTGTTCTAAAATTCTCAGTTTCACTTTTCTTTTGGTTTGCCCCACATACCACTTCCTGGGTGTACATCCACATCCAATAATGTAGACTACACCACAGGAGTCATAGCTGAATTCATCTTTAATCCAAAATCTTTTCCCATTTATTTTCCAACCATCCACATTTCTCATTTTACTGCATATTTTGCATGCTCACATGGAAAAACACCCTCCTACTCCTTTTTGTGTCTTCAATCCTTGATTTTAACAACTCCTTTAAATTTCTGAAATTCCGTTCCCTGATTTCCATGAACTAATTGTTTGCTGCTACTCAGTGTGGAACTGCTTTTCCTTATTGGGTTCTGGTGATTTTTATGGCGAGAATCACTAATCCATCTGTGTTGCTTACTCAGTCTACCTACCTATGGAATCTTAAAGTTCCTGCTTAAATTACTTTTTGTTTGGGCATTAAAAGAGTACTTTGATTACCTGAGTATTTCAACCAATGTAAAGGTGATGGGTGTGTTAAAGATGCTCAGTTGCTATGCCTTTTCTTATGCTTAGCAAAAATATTTAAGAAAATCTGAGTACTTTCTGCTTACTCGATGCACAGATGTAAGGTGCTAGGGGGTGTGGTCATTAGCCGTGTGAGTGTAGTGCAATCAGTTCTTTACAAAACTGCAAGGATATTACAACTTCTAAAAGAATACTGCATGAAGTGCTGAAGCACTCTGAGTTCATTGATTTAACTGTAGCATAACACATGCTACAGCTTCACTGCACAGAAAAGCTTTGCTTAACTCTTCAACTTTGACAGAATACTTTTTTAAGGGTGGCACCACTTATGGAGCTGCACAAGGTATCATATGAGCCACATGTGGTTCTGATTTAGTTGAGCATAACTGTAAATGTTTCCTGATTTTTTTCAGAATGTATCTTATATTTTTGCCCTGTCCCTCATAAAATGTTTGATGATAAATCACCAAGGATTACATTAAATTAATAATGCTATAGAGTTTCCCACTTTTTATATCCAAAAAATGCTTGATACAAATTCTGTTGTTCAATTACACTTTTAAGTGCAATAGAAAGATATTAAAAAAATCCCAGGTTTTGAGCCTTTGTACCCCCCATTATTTTTGGCTTTGTCAAAGATTCTTGAACAAAGACGATAAGTATGGTTTCAAATCTGTCTAGGCTTGCTTGAAATGCTGAAATATTTGCTTTATAGCTACTGTTTGTGTGTGAAACAAAAGTGAAACTGTCCCTGACATTGTTCCATATTTTTGGTTTGTGTTTCATAATATCTTTAATTTTCTGCCAATTCACTGAGAATTGCAGTTGTTACAAAGCGGGGGGGGGGGGGGGTGATATAGATGAAACTACTTACCATCTTGTTAGTCTGGTCTTATAGGACTAGTGTGCCAGTGTATGAAATTCAGTGGAATATATTATTCTCTGGATGCTGTGTGCAACAAAGTTAAAACTATGCCTGATTTCACAGAATATTCATGACTTTGCCTTATACTTTTTGTCAATGCCTTATATAATTTATGCTTTTCACACATTGTTGAGGAGTGCATACTCTAAATGATATGTGGAGGGCTGGCTGTAAATGAAACAACTTACCCTCTTGACATTTACTAATTGTAAAATCAGGATTAGTGTTCATTGTAAGAAATCCATCTGAATATTTATTCTCTGATGACTGAGTGGAACAAAACTGAAACTGTTCCTGATTTCACAGAAAGTCTCTTACTGCCTCATATATTTGATCACTGCCACATAAAATGTGTACTTTTACGGCAAATCATTGATGATTGCAGTCAATTAATGACAACAAACATTTGATTTTATAAACTTCATGTCCTTCAGAAAATGCCAGGCAATACAAAAATGGTTATTCTATCAACTTTCTAAATATACAAGGTAAATATTTAAAATCTATTCCTGACTTTGGGCCTCTGACTTTCATTACATTTTGGCTTTGTCCCTGATTCTTGAGCTAAGGGGTTGAGAGGTATTAATTTTTTTCACAGTTAGGTGAGGAATACATGACAAAGTAACTATAACGGCTGAATGGAGGTGGGCCTAATTATGAATAAAAGTAACTTACTGTGTAATTGTTTGCTCAGTTAACCATCGAGCTTTGTAGGACTAACATACATTTTTATGAAATAAGCTGGAATACTTGTGGCTTCTGTTTGTGAAACAAAGCTGAAGTTATATAGAGCTTCTAACCAATAATTGGATCTGCCCACGCTCCTTGCCATCTTAGTACTCATTTATTTTCCCTTCTTCCCTATTCTTACTAGACTTTCACTTGATATATCCTACTTCCCTTCCTGCTTTACCTACTTTCTAGCCTAACCTCTTTTTAATTTCTTAACATCCCAATGTCCTTTCTTTATATTCTTACACTAACCTTTCTCTATCCCAGAATTTATGACTGAAATTTATTATCTAGTTCTCCTGCCAGAAACAGTATATGCCATTCACGACCTATTGCTTATTCTGTTATATATTTTTCATGCATCATTATGCAACATGCATATTAGGAACTCTCTTCTATCTTGTATATAGTCTTATATTTTGCTTATTTTTTTTATTGTATTCACATGTTGTATTTGTACTACTTTGTTATTTTCTTAATATTTGTAGCCATTGTATGATTTTTTTTTTAATTCTGTTTAATGTGTACTGTGGAGCTTTTCTCCCCGGGCATCCGCTAAAAATGGGTTCATACCCAGTCGTACTTTCCTGGTAAACAAATGTTAAATGAATAAATGTCTGTCAACTCTTCCTGATTTCTCAAGATGGTCTTCATTTTCACATATGCTTGGTCTGTTCCTTATAAAACTTGTGGCAAATCATCAAATCATGTAGTCACTAAATAACAGGCATTAGAGTTTTAAACTTCATTTCTTTTGAAAACACATGCTAATTCAAAAACTGCTATCGAAACAACTTTCTAAGAGAAACCTATCTATGATTCTGAGCCTTGGTCCCTCATTATATTTTGGCTTTGTCCCTGATTCTTGTACTAAGAGGTTGAAAAGTATTATTTTGATCACAATCAGATGTGATATGCACAGCAAAGTGGCTATAACATCCACGTGAATGTGGGAGCTGTATGTGAATGAATGCAACCTACCCTTCATTTGCTCATTCTAAACCATCTGGCTTTGCAGAACTACTGTGCATTTATATGAAAAAAGTTGGCTTGGAATACATGGGTTATGTTTGTATCATGCAAAATTATGTCCATAATTAGTTATACAGCTTACCACAATAAGATATTTCAGATGTATACTGCCAACAATGGAGTAATAATTGTTGGGTATGGGTGCTCTTTGTGCAAGACAATGGCTGATGTTTGGTGTCATGACTATGTCAGTCAGTCTGATTTTTCAGGACTAGTGTGCATTTGTGTACAGGTAGTTGAAATTACAGCTCATTGGAATTCTTTTAAATGGTCATTTTGTGTCACACTCGGACATTTCAGGCATACACAGTCAAGTGGCTATAACTGAATTCTGCTGCTCAGGGTTACATACTGTGTATATAGCCATTTCCTGCATGTGTGCCTAAACATGCATGTATATGTGTGTGTGTGTGTGTGTGTGTGTGTGTGTGTGTGTGTGTGGTGATTACTAAAATGTAAGTGTACCATCTGTATTCTGGAAAGGAAAACAGTGTGAACTTAAATGCAAATGGGGGGTTGGGGTGGGGGTGGGGGGGTGGGATGTTTAGCAGGCCATCATAGACAAGTAACTCTAGTAGGATCCTTTTGCTCTGAAGAGTTTCAATAAAATAAAAGTTGGTTTGAGCAACATGAATTAAGCCAATATAAAGTGAGATATGCCCAAGGACAGCCTGAAATATTTGGCTAATATAACAGATCAATGATGGAAAACGTTTAAAATACTAAAATCACTCTCATTGGAAACATGTTTAGCAGGCCATCATAGACAAGTAACTCTAGTAGGATCCTTTTGCTCTGAAGAGTTTCAATAAAATAAAAGTTGGTTTGAGCAACATGAATTAAGCCAATATAAAGTGAGATATGCCCAAGGACAGCCTGAAATATTTGGCTAATATAACAGATCAATGATGGAAAACATTTAAAATACTAAAATCACTCTCATTGGAAACATAGGAACTCCATATATGACTCAGTAACCTACAACAAATCATTACTTCCTTAGAGTATAAAGTAGATTATAATTCAGGAAAAAAATCCAAGACTGTTAATGTTTAAAATGTTAAAGTCAGTCTCATTGTAAACATAGGAACTCCCTATATGGCTCAGTAACATACAAGAAATTATTACTTAGAGTTTGAAGCAGATTATAATTTAGGAAAAAAAATCCAAGACTGTTATTCATTCTCAAGAATAGCAGATTCTATATCTGCTAGAAGAGTAAGAAGTGATGGCCAAAATGATGTTGAAAATAGATGATCTAGAAACTAGACAAAGACAGGGAAATAGTAAACAAATTAGAGTACCCAAAAAGGTGGAGGATTCTGATTTAACTGGTTTCTTAAACTTCTCCCAGCAGTTAATGCTACCACAGATATACATTAGGAAACTGACAGAATAGGACATCATAAAAGGGTTGAGAATGATACTGAAAACAAGCTTCGGTCCCACCAATAAGCGTGTAACGGCTCAATAATCCACAAGATAATGAAATAAACTCACAGTTTATTGTTCAACATCACGTAGAGACACCATAAAAGACAACAGACAAGACTGCAGGATCCGTGCAAGTAGTTAACCCCACACAAAAGCCTGCTGTATCAAACATAAATCGTGCACAACGTATAAATGTTAAAAGTAAAAAAACGCCAATGCGGACAAGTTTAGCGCTTTCAACCAAATATCTGGTCTTCCTCAGAACTAAGGGTTAAAACATTTGAAAACTCTTTAAATAGATTCTTTGGCGCCAAAACAAACTAATAAAGATTTAAAGGTATACTGCAATTCCATGTTAAGGCTATGCATATATCGTATCAATCCAAGTGGATGCATAAGGGATGCAGAAAAAATATATTAAATAATCTTGTGAGCGTCTCACTACATGAAACAATGCTATATGCTGAAATTTCATATCTGCATACAAGCTTACTACTTTCAGACTGTGACATGAGACAAAAAAATATAAATGTATATATATGTATATTTAAATGTGTTAATTATGTTGGGTATGCTGTTGAATCGTGTTGTTGACTATCTCTCATATAAGTTGGGTATTGATGAGTAAACTGAAATGAATAAATTAATGTTATAAAATAGAATAAAATGAAATATGTGAATAAATACATGATTGCAAATTAGATTAATTTTATAAATATTAGTATTAAAAATAATAATATAAACATTAATACATTAATAAATATAAATATTGGTGTAAAAAAGATTATTAAATATAAAATCTACAATATATCTTTGAAAAATCATATGTCTTTTAAATTATCATTTGATGAATTATTCTTAAATATATAACAAGCTTAAAAAGTATATAACTTACAAAATATATAGCTTGAAAAATGTAGCTTGAAAAATGTGTAACTTGAAACATGTATAGCTTAAAGAATAATATAGCTTAAAACATATATAACTTAATAAATGTAATACTTAATAAATATATAGCTTGAAAAATGTATAGCTTAAAAAATATAAAACTTAAAAAATATATGTTATATATTGTGCACACTGCATGTTGTAATATTAAAAACCATAAGTATGTCATAAAATGTATCATACAAATGTATTATAAAAATAAAAATTGTAAATTATGTATGTAAGGTATGAAACCTTATATTACATTATAAAGGTATGAATTGATCTTAGATTTTATATAAGTAATGATTTAATAGAAATACACTCGTTGAGGCCTGGTGGATTGGTGGCATCAAGATATAATTGCCACCAAGTTTCTCTAAAAGCTATAAGGCTTTTGAGATTGCCTCCTCTAGGATCATTCGAAATTACCTCTAAAATAATAAATTTAAAAGTGTGTTGTGTTCCCATTGCCTGTATGTGTCTGTATAAGGCATTGTTTGTATCCTTGGTCTTGATACTATACATATGATCATAGATGCGTTTCTTCAAGTAACGTTCAGTTCTACCTACATAGAACGCAGAACAAACATCACACTTAGCCAGGTATATAACCTGTTTAGTATTACAATTGACAGGTTGACTGGCTATAATACTATTGTGTCCATTGTTTAGATGTATCTTGTCTACACTGGACATAAATTTACAATAATTACAAAAACCACACTTCATACTGGTGGTCTTCCTAACGTTAGTCAAACCCAAACGTTTAGTGTTATGTTGTTTTTCTAGTAATTTCTTTAGATTACATCCCATCCTGTAAACAAATTTGGGTTTTGTACCTAATATGCTTACTAAGGTCTGATCGTTGCTTATCAGGTACCAGAATTTCAATATAAGTCTTTTAATATTATCAGCACCTAAACAATAAGGTATTATACATGCTCGTTGAAAACTTGGATTTGCTCCATATTCTTTAAGAATGGGGTTATTTTGAATATCACCTGATCCCAGTAAGGGTTTGTATTTGATACCCCTTTGACTAATTACATAAGATACAACTTCTTCCATCATATCGGGAGGGTAACCCCTTTGTCTAAAAACTTCCTGAATTAAGGTTAGTTCCTTATACAATTCTTCCTCTTCAGAAACCATTCTTACAGCTCGTATAACTTGGCCTTTGAATACATTATATTTTACTTTTGGAGGATGGTGACTGGAAAAATCCAAATAATTGTTGGAAAAAGTCAGTTTCCTATGTATTTTGGATTGAATTTTCCCATTATCATATACTATGTGTGTATCAAGATAAGGTAATCCTTTGGAATCATATGTGAAGGTAAATTTCAAAAAGTTACTACTTTCATTAATAAAATCCATAAATTCTAATAGTAATACTTCAGTAGCCTGCCAAATGATGTAAATATCGTCCAAGAATCTTGAATAATATCGGACGTGATGAAAATATTTAGATGGAAACAATACATTGTCTTCCCAATTTAACATGACTAAATTGGCATATATGGGGGCACAAGCTGCCCCCATTGCTACACCTTTGGTCTGTCTAAAAATCTCTCCTTCAAAATAGATAAAATTGTTATCTAATACTATAGCCATCAATTCAGCAATCAAACAAATGGAGTCCCATTCTAAATCTGTGTGTTTAGTCAAGCTGTTCGTAAAAGCTTGCAAGCCTTCATCCTTGGGTATACACGAGAAAAGGTCGATCACATCAATAGTAACTATGATGTGTGGTTGGCTGATATCAAACTCCTTCACTGGGTACTGAGATAAAAAACACCAGGAGTCCTTTACCATATGCGGAATAAAAGTGTAAACATTTTTGAGTATCGTATCTATAAATTTACCTATATTAAAGGTTTTGGAATAACTTCCTGAAACAATAGGTCTCAGGGGTGGGTCTTTGGTATCCTTGTGTATCTTGGGAATGCCCACCATAGTAGCTAATTTAGGATTACTAACTTTAATAAACCTGTACATGGCTTCAGTGATTCTGGCCTCAACCAAGTATTCTTCTATATACGAATCAATTCTTTGATATGCAATGTGTAATTCATTCTTTGAAACAGTTGCATAATTGCCAGTAGAATACAATATATTATATATCTTCTGTATATAGTTCAAATTATCATATATGGCAATACCTCCCCCTTTGTCGGGTTTCATAATTCTAATCGAACTGTCCCCCTTTAAAGCATGTAATAAATTACTTTCTTCCTTCGTCAAATTTTGGTATGCTTTCATGTATTTTAATTGATTATATTCATTATAAATTTCTCTGGTCACTACCTTATCAAATGTATCAATAATGGGGTGATTGGGTGGAGTGAATTTGCTCTTAATAACAAGAGATTGACAAATATTATCACCCCTTTCATTACCTCTATGTGGGATACTATCCTTATAAAAAACTTCTAAATTGATTTTCCTTATAAATTTCTTAAAATCAATTAAAACGTCAGTTAGTTTAAAACTCGGATTGGGAATAAATTTCATACCTTTCTCAAATAACATGAAGTGTGCCTTATCAATGTGCATTCTAGAATAATTAAAAAATTACGGTAAGTAGGTATATTATCGACAATTGATATTTCATTGTTATCTAAATCATTTCCTCGGTCTATACTATCTAAACAATTATCTTCACAAATGAAACAATCATTAATATCTTCAGAGGGGGCTCCCTCCCCTATATATTCCCCCTTATGTATGGCTTTTGATACATTCTTTGATATGGTGGATTCTTGGTTCTTGGATATTTTTGAAAACCCTGTGTATTATATTCACCATAATCATGTACATCATGATATCCCCCTCCTTCATTATTGATATCTTGACTACTGTATATCCTATTGTTATAACGTTCACTCGTAGGGATATTCCGTTTCTTAGGCCAAACATATGCCAGTTGCTGTTGGTATTGGTTTTTATCCCTCATCATTTTATCATTCTTACGTGTACATAAGGTTGAAGCCCATTTCTCTGCTTCTATGTATTGTTTGTTATATAATTTTTCCCAGTCATTAAATAATAAATCATTCACAATCATAGTATTTAAATCATCTACTTCTTCGTAAAATTTCATTAATAACTTAATATATTTAAAACCACATTCATCAAATAGAATGTTAAATTCATTTTTACCCATATCTGTCAAATCAATACCCATAGGTAATTTAAAAAATCTTAAACCTTTCGGAACTATTTTGGAATCCAAACACTTTTGTAAATACATATTGTCCACTTTAAGACCATTAAATTTATTATTTTAGAGGTAATTTCGAATGATCCTAGAGGAGGCAATCTCAAAAGCCTTATAGCTTTTAGAGAAACTTGGTGGCAATTATATCTTGATGCCACCAATCCACCAGGCCTCAGCGAGTGTATTTCTATTAAATCATTACTTATATAAAATCTAAGATCAATTCATACCTTTATAATGTAATATAAGGTTTCATACCTTACATACATAATTTACAATTTTTATTTTTATAATACATTTTTATGATACATTTTATGACATACTTATGGTTTTTAATATTACAACATGCAGTGTGCACAATATATAACATATATTTTTTAAGTTTTATATTTTTTAAGCTATACATTTTTCAAGCTATATATTTATTAAGTATTACATTTATTAAGTTATATATGTTTTAAGCTATATTATTCTTTAAGCTATACATGTTTCAAGTTACACATTTTTCAAGCTACATTTTTCAAGCTATATATTTTGTAAGTTATATACTTTTTAAGCTTGTTATATATTTAATAATAATTCATCAAATGATAATTTAAAAGACATATGATTTTTCAAAGATATATTGTAGATTTTATATTTAATAATCTTTTTTACACCAATATTTATATTTATTAATGTATTAATGTTTATATTATTATTTTTAATACTAATATTTATAAAATTAATCTAATTTGCAATCATGTATTTATTCACATATTTCATTTTATTCTATTTTATAACATTAATTTATTCATTTCAGTTTACTCATCAATACCCAACTTATATGAGAGATAGTCAACAACACGATTCAACAGCATACCCAACATAATTAACACATTTAAATATACATATATATACATTTATATTTTTGTCTCATGTCACAGTCTGAAAGTAGTAAGCTTGTATGCAGATATGAAATTTCAGCATATAGCATTGTTTCATGTAGTGAGACGCTCACAAGATTATTTAATATATTTTTTCTGCATCCCTTATGCATCCACTTGGATTGATACGATATATGCATAGCCTTAACATGGAATTGCAGTATACCTTTAAATCTTTATTAGTTTGTTTTGGCGCCAAAGAATCTATTTAAAGAGTTTTCAAATGTTTTAACCCTTAGTTCTGAGGAAGACCAGATATTTGGTTGAAAGCGCTAAACTTGTCCGCATTGGCGTTTTTTTACTTTTAACATTTATACGTTGTGCACGATTTATGTTTGATACAGCAGGCTTTTGTGTGGGGTTAACTACTTGCATGGATCCTGCAGTCTTGTCTGTTGTCTTTTATGGTGTCTCTACGTGATGTCGAACAATAAACTGTGAGTTTATTTCATTATCTTGTGGATTACTGAGCCGTTACACGCTTATTGGTGGGACTGAAGCTTGTTTTAAACTGACAGAATAGGTAGAAGAGTGCCCAAAACTTATAGAGTCTGGCAAGTTATATGTTAATTACACTCATAGGCAAAAAAAAAACAAAAACAGCAAAAAAAAAAAAAACGGTTGTTAAATAATTCCTACCTGCTGCATTGTAATGGTTATTTTGAATGTCTCTTCCTGAAATGGACAGCACAACAAGAAGTATGCAGGCAATCGAAGACAAATGACGTTATTATCCACGGTCATATTTTAAGGGGCTGTTTGTGATAGACAATGGGCAGAGGAGGAGTTTATGTAAATGAAGATGATCTAGGAAGATGCGTGATAGGATTGATAGAACAGTGAGAGATTGGAAGCATGTGTGTGTGTGTGTGTGTGTGTGTGTGTGTGTGTGTGTGTGTGTGTGTGTGTGTGTGTGTGTGTGTTTGTGTGTTGACCCCGATTGTTTCAGGAACTTTTACAAGAAACAGCAATTGATTTTCCAGACAGTGGCAAGTAGGTGATTGCTGGGGATTTTCTTACTGCTCTTCATTCTGATCTTGATTGCAAGTATGGAAAAGGAGAAGCACATGCAAATTTTAGGTGAGTACTGGAAGAATGGAAACAGAAGGAAAGATGGGAGCATATCTGCGGTGAGACACCCTCAGGTAAAAGTATTCACATTTTCAAGGGGAAAGACAATCAAGCTGGTAGAATAAGTATATTTTTTATCTATAGGAAATGTAAGCTTGTGGGTGCATAATGTCAGACATGAAAAATGGTGTTTTTTAAATCATGCACATATTCTCTTGGTTATTAAATATGTAGAAGAAAAATTTGTTGAGGGATGGTGCAGGAGGAGGAGGAAGTACTGAGGGATGATGGAAGAGAGACAGTGGATAGAGAGGTGTCTGAGGAAGCACTTAATGTGAATACTGGACAAGATAATGAACCAGCAGGTATTTGGTGGGATTTGAATAAATACACACTTAAGTAAACTCTCATTTGGATGAGTCACTGGAAAAGATTGGAAAAATGTGGTTTCTGACCTACTGATAAACTGGTGCAACTTCAAAGGGAGGTAGATGAGTAAGAAAATGGGGAGAATTTCTATAAAGGATGAGGTTTATGATTGAACTAAAGAAAAGAAATAAGGAATTATAGGCTACAATAGTAGAGAAATGCTTGATGTGTGGTCAGTATCTCTGATGTGAGATATATGGCACTTAAATTGGACAAAATAATATTAGAATGATGGATTATCGGTCTTAGAGATAGGGTGGTCAGATAATTAGGGACAAGGAAGAGGTTAAGGTATGTATGATTTCTATGTGGGATTATGTAGGATAAATGGAATTGTCCTAACTGAGGGAAATAAGGAAGTCAGTGTAGGTATATGGCAGAAGCAAAGTGTCTGAAGAATAGAGTTAGCCAACATTTAGAGAGAGATAGACTCAGAATGAAGTGACAAAATATGCAAATAACTGAAGGGAGGAAAGGCAACAGGAGAATATGGCTTAGTTGTGAAATTCTAAAAATTTCTAGGACGTGAACTGAGGAGACACTTACGTGATGTATCAAAGAGGGAGAGATAAATGGGATTCTCCTGAGTGCTTTTACTAAAGCTGTGGTTGTGTTTCTCCCTAAATGTGGCTGAGATGGATTGTATCATTGTGGCCACCTCATTTGTTCCTGTAGATACAAAGGTCTTGGCATTGTTTTTGCAAAATGAATGGAGTAGGTAGTGCCTTATATCATAGATGAGGGTCAGCAGGCATTTGTTAAAAAGGACATAAGAAGAAAATCAGTGTTTATTGAGAGATTTTGCTGATCATAATTCTTTGGATCAAGTTGGAGTGATAGTTTTTGAGATCAACAGGTTTTCAATGCTGCAGAGCGGCCATTCTTGTTTAGAATTTGCAGGAGATTAGGTACCTTGCTGGCTAGACTTACGTAGGCCCTTGGGCCGTTAGCCTAGTACTTACCTATGAATTTATGAACCTAAGTTCAGGCATAGGATTAAAGGATTGTACAATCTGCCAAAAATTGGACTGATAATAAACTGGGCATAAACGTGAGGGAAGGACAAATCAGGAGAACCTTATGTCCACATGCCTGTTTTGTTGGTAAATGAGGTTTTGGCTCTAAAGGTACAAACTTTTCTTTATTTTTTTAAACACCATTATTAAATTCATACAACAATGACATAGGTACACATTCAGTTGTAAAAAAGAAAACAAACCACTATAAACTTGCTCATTCGTTTCCTACATTATACTTATACATTTTCTTTAGCAATTAGCATTCACTCAAGCATTACATATATTGCTCAAGTCTTGCCCTCCATTAAATCTCACTCCTCTTCCTGAACATTATTCTGCATGTATCATTCCCTCAAATTCCATTCATTTCTAGTATTTTTCTCTCCCATTTCTAAAGATCCCACTTCCAATTATTGTATCTCATTTACTATATTTAACACTTTAGTTATGGTTGATTTACATTTTGATTTTCCATTTCCTAGTAACTGCTTTTTGGCAGCCAATAGCATTACACTTAACAAGGCCTCTGTATGCCTAGGCAATTCAGATTCTATATCTCAGCTCAAAAGAAAAATGTCCTTAGATACAACCATTGGTTGCTCCGGCATTTCTGACAAAGCACTCTGGAGGAATTTTTAAAATTTGCCACCTCATTACATTTCCAAAAAACATATTCCCAGTTACGTATAGCTTTTTTTTTTACATGAAAATTTCAACTGGGTGCAGGTACCAACTTTAGTGAAGGCCCAGGCAGAAAAGTTCCAATATATTCAATTACTATATACGTAAAATAAAATGAGGGAAAGTCCCTAGATATAACAATTGCATACATTGTGACAAGAATGCAGGAATATATAGTATATGATAGTAAATATACAAAACAGAAATGTAACAGTGAACAGTAAGATAGTTTGACAAAATATTTTATCATTAACCTTAATATCTATTGTTTTTTACAGTGAAAAACTGTTATGAATTTTGACCTAAATTGTATTAGTAGTGAGTAGTCAACAATAAAGACAGAAAGAGGGCAGGAAAGAGAGATAAGGAATTTGGGGGAAAAAGAGAAAAACAGTGAGTAATTATCACCTATCTAAACTATCAGTTAAGTTTTTTTTACAGAAACCAAAGAAAAATAGGAAATATTTACCATCTATACTATCTATTAAATATTTACAGAAAAAATATATTAGTTATATTAGTAATCACTTAGAGAGGTTACTAAAAGTTGCATTGGTTGAAGGAGATCAAAGGAAAATGATAGATACAATGGGCCAGATTCACGATGGCTTGCACAGAGTCTAAGAGTAGAGTAAGACTCCATGCAGCCATCATGTCCGACGAGCGATCCAGGAACAGCCTGTAGGGGTGTGTAAGAGAGCTCCTAAAACAGCTCTTACACGGACAGGGCCGGGTCATGCAAATCACCTCAATTGCAGGCGAAAGGCATGCAAATGAGGTAGATTTGCGATTCAGGAAACCCGAACCTGTCCGAGTAAGAGCAGTGTTATTTGCAGAAACATACTCAGTTGACAACTGAGTACTGTTCTGAAAATAGCAAAACGGAGCCATGACAGCTCCAAATAAAGGTTGCATCCAGTGCAGGAAGCATGCCAATGGCCAAATATATGGCCATTGTAAATGTTCCCTGATGCAAAATTAAAATAAAAATATTTTTTTTTGCTGATTTCCAATGTTTAAGTGTAGCGCAGCACCACACAAATGGGCTGTGCTCTAAAAACCAGAATACTACAAATTAAAACCCACAAATGTGGATTTTATTGAAAGTGGTAATGTACAATGCAAGGGAATGGCAGGCTGAAGACAAGATGGCCACCGAGCAGAGGTTGCTAAGGGGGAAGCTCAGTCTAAGACATGTAACCAAGCATTAGTAGGCAATCCTATGTAAATGAGTGTTAGGACAGTGAATTGCTAGTTTACATAGCAAATGAGCACAGTCAGTGGAGTGTAGGAGTAGGATATGGGGAGTAACAGAGTAGAAGATAGGTGACATCACGGGGGGGTATGTATGAAAGAAGTGAAGCTCATTGGAGCAGAGTGGCATGTGTCCGCTGTCATTTAGACATCGTGGAAAGAGGTGTGTCAACAGGTAGGCTAGGGAAAGCCAAGAAATGGAAGGTGTATACCATGGATAACACCAAAGTTTCTTGCTGAGCATGCATGCACGTGTGTGCACACCTGTAAACCTGAGTAAGACTGAGCGCGCGCGTTTAAGCCAGAGTAAGCATGTATAAGGCTGTTTAAAGAGTTGTAAGCACATTTGCACTGGTGTGCACGCGGTTTAACCCGAATAAGCAAGTTTTAGTCCATGTAGGCATGTGTGCACGCATGTTAGCTGCTGTGCTCGTGTTTGTGCTTGTGTGCGCAGCGCTCCCCCCTGAGGAAACAGAAAGGAAAAAGGAAGCACAACAAATAGTAGGAAGCTACCAGGGAGTACTAGCAGAGCTAGCAGGTGAAAACAATCAGAATCAGCAATGACACAGGCAGTACACTGGCCCAGCCCAGCCTAGCACTTAAAACTCTGCCAACAACAGTCCATTATGTTTCTCACAACAGACACTGCAGTAAGCTAATAGAAGTGAAAACTGAAAAAGCTTTACTGAGCAAAGAAATGTTAGGGGCTGCCATTGCTGCTTTAAGGTGACATATGCAACATGCTGAGGGTGGTGACAATAGAAATGCTGCTGGACAACCCACAGTGAGGAGATGGAGAAGAGTGTACAGGCCCAGGGTAACCTACCAGGGGCTACGTGAGCTGGAGATAGTGGAGCGCTATAGAGTGGACAGAGACCTCCTGCAGCAAATTGTTGAGCCGTGCAGGACATGCCTCACACACAGAACCAACAGAGGGGAACCCATCCCAGTAGAAACCAAGGTATGTGTTGGCCTAAGAATATTAGCAACAGGTACATTCCAGAGACCAACTGGTGATATGATGGGGATATCACAGGCATCAGCATCCAGGGTACTACACCAGTTCCTGGATGCCATGTCAGCACATGTCAGTGATCATGTATATTTCCCCAATGCCTGGGCCAAGCAGCCCCCCACCATGTCGAGACCATCACAGGCAGAGCGTGACTCAGAGGAGGAACAACCTGAGCCTGCCCCAGTAGGCAGAAGGAGGCGTGCCCAGTATGCGTTGGCCTTGGCAAAGAGGCAATGCATAGCACATACACTGACTCAGTAGGAACTCTGGAAATGATACCCCACTCCGACTCACACATAAAGTAAAAGGGATGCCTAAGTTGACACTACCTGCTTCCAAACATGTGCAGGGAGTGTAGTATGTGCATCCGACATAGGCAGCCCTGCAGCACCACCTAAGGCATGAATGCCATGTGTTAAGCAATATAAAGCAGTGCTAAACAGCAATTACCACCATGTAGTATATGCAAACAAAATTGCACACACCAACTAGCACAACTGTGGTCTATGTTCAGTAATATTGGGCAACGTCCAGCAATGTTGGTGAATATTGAGCAATGTTGGATAAGCCTGGTCTAAGTAGGGCATAGCTGAACAAAAGCCAACATGCTCATATTTGCTTAACAGGCCCTTAAGCAGTCTGGTCTGCTCAGTATGAAAATATAAAGCAGAGTTGGGCCTCGAACCCAGGATACTGTGCAGTATAGCCAAAGTACTGAACCACTAAACCATGACAGTATTGCAGTGATCCGCCTGTATGATGGAATGTTGATAAGTCTATGCAAAGTATTCCATGGAAACCCTGCAGACACAGCATAATTCTTGTTGAGTTATGACACAAAGGTGAGTCCTGCAGTGAGAACAGAACCTGACTTCCAACACACACAGTATAAATGTTAATATTGGTCATGTTTGCACACATCAGCAAATGTAGTGGACCTCAGATAGCAACATACTGAAGGGTCACACTGGGCATGCTCACACACTTGAATAAATGAGACAAATGTCAGGCAACAAAACATGGAATGTCAGAACTGGGCATGCTCACATGCTTAGGCCATGTCTGAGTACAGCAGTGGGCCACGCATATCTGGAAGTTGCATGTGTTAACCCAGGAACCTGTCACTATACAGCAATCTGCCCTGTGCACACAGTTATATGACAACAGACACATCTATAATATAGTGGAACCCTGTCATAATCAAATATGTTCTGCAGATACTGAAGTTCTTCATGGAAATTGGTAAAGCAAAGATGATAAAGACCTGCAAACAGTATCAGCAATAAACATTGTGCATCTTGAACATTGGCATAGGTTCAGAGGTCGATACTAAGCTATCTGCCCTAGGGCATGTACAAGCCTAGCCAGAGTGTGTTTGGCATTCGCAACCCTGTCAGATTACTAAACTGTGTGTGTGAATAGTAGGTCACACAAGATAGCCCATGTACATTTATGCTAGTGTGCCTCTGTCTAGCAGGGACACAGAAGATATCCCAGGGGTAAATATACAATTACCCATACAGTCGTCAAGATGTCTCCAGTAGGTGGTCAGTGGGTGGCTCTGCCTATGTGAAACTGGGATGACATTCTGTAGTGAGTGGAGCCTCTGGGATAAGAATCTATCCCTCCACAATGTCCTATTAACATCTGTGCTGAGGTATACTTCCCTGCAGTGTGTAGCTCCAAGGGAGTTGGATATCCTGAGGTGGAGCATGTCCAGTAATTCTGGTTTGGGTATAGCTGTAAACAACAGGCACACATCATATCTGAGTAGGTGGTAAGCGACTGAGTAGAGCTGGAGTTACTGCATCTGAACTATGCAGGGCATATGTGTGAGTCCCTAGATCTGCTTGGTGAGGACCATCTATGCCCAGTACAGTTGCTGCAGGTGTCAGGTAAGGTACAACCCAAATGTGGCATTGTAACCAAGCATGGATGTGATGAGTATAGGGGCATAATGACCTCACTCGATTTAGATGTGAAACCATATGGGATAAGGTGGCACACATAGAAGGTGTGTCCAACCACTTTGGCAAAGTGAATGTTAAAGGCGACAGTACGAACAAGTGATGTCCCCAAACCCCTAACAACTCCTATCGTATGTAATGGAGTACTACCTATGTGGTAATGTGTGGGCATGTTGTTACTCCCAAAGGAGATGACTACGCAACTAATGGCATTTAGCTGTAGGCCATGGCTCAGGCACCAGTCATCCATCTCTGTGAGACCCTGATTGAGTATGCATGTGGCAGCTGGAGAGTTGATCATGGCACCCGGTTTGCAGTCAAGTGCAAACATGTTCAGCCATATTCCCCCTGTGATAGCCTGTACATAAGACAAATATATACTGAACAAGAGAGATCCCAGGACCAAGCTGTGTGGGATGCCATGTGTAACTGGTGTATAGTCAGACATGACACCTGCAATCCTGACCATGTGGGTGCTATCCCTAATCTAGGTATCAATCCATTGTGTGAGATATGTGTCCAAATTGACGCTGGTGAGCCTATGCATAATGGCCCAGTGGGTTATTGTGTTGAATGGTTTTGCAAGGTTCAGGTAGGCTGTGTGGATAGCCGTCCCTATTTTGATGGACCTGTTAGCCATTTAAAGAATACCTACAGGTTCAAGAGGAAAGATCTGCCCACAACAATGCTGAAATGAGTAGGACACAGTGTCTGTAGGTTCCCGATGTCTATGTGTAGGAGTCCTATGACAATATGCTCCATAGCTTTGCAGAACAGGCTACATAGGCTTATAGGGCAATATTTTCTGTGTTCTTTTGTGGCACCAACTCTGTGGAGCGGGACCACTGTCGCAGTATGCCATTCCTTGGGTACATATCCTGTGGTAACTCCGATATTGAACAGTGATGTAATGTGAGGGTTGCGTTTGTCATGATGCTCGTGTATGATGCAGGCTGGGACACCATCTGGTCACATTGATACTGTGATGTACGCTGTGGGGAGGGCAGCACTCACCTGTTACTGTGTGATGTCAGGGAGGTTATACTCTGTTGGGATGGATAGTTGCCCCTTAGGGGGGATGGGTGGGAGACATCTGCACTGAACCTGTTTGCCAGGTTGTAGGCAATGGCAGTGGGTTCAGGGTAGGTTTAGTTAGTATGCAGTAACTCACAGCATATCAGTGAGTATCCACCCAGGTTCCTGACATAACTGAAGAAGGCTGTGTGATAGTCCTACATGTCAGGTGCAATTGTCTGGTAGAAGCAGCCCTTAGAATAGTCCATGAGTGATTGTAGCTGTCTGCTAGTACAGATCACAGATGCCTTCCCAGTCTGGGATTGTGCTCTATCATGTAGTAGCGTCCTTCTGACATTGTACAGCTTATTAATGGCTGGAGTCTACCAGACAGGTCCCCTGCCATTGTAGTAATAGGTATTGTTGTTATTTGGTATAGCACAATCCATGCAGTCCACTAGGTGTCCATAGAATGTATATGTAAAGGATGCAGCAGTGTGAGCCGTATATGCCACTGTCACAGGATCTCTGATGGATACCACTTTACTTCGGTGAAGTGAGATGTTGGCTCATGAGAAGTTCACCAAGATTACCCAGGATGGGTGTGTGGAGGGTATATGTATGTCCTGTGAGATATATGTATGTTCTGACCTTACCAATGAGAGGTATATCGATGGTGTGGAACATAGAGTCCCCATGTTGGTGATGAGCAGGTCCAATATGTATTCCCCCTTGTGGCTGTGTTGACTGGTTGTGCCAAAGCATATGAGTCCACAAATTGTAGTGACTGTTGGGTGAGGTTGCCAGGGCTTGAGTAGTATCCTCAGTAAATATGTGTGTATATGAAGTCACACAATATAATGGTGTCTGTGGAGACCTTCATATTCTCCATAGTTCCCACAAAAGCCGAGTGTGGTTCCTGAGTTTGGGAGTGTATTCTGTAGCAGGCAACAAACTGAAAGGCAGTATTGCACAATGGTAGTTGTATATGTATGGTCTGTGATGCTTTGTGCAGTGCTACTAACCTGGAGGTGTGCGTATCTGTGATGTATATGGATACTCCTCCTAGTTGTGTTGTCTGTTCCAAGTCTTGCTGTCAGACAGCATGGTATGAACCATAACCTGGTAGTGCTGGTGTGCATAAGTGAGCCTGAACCAGGTGTCTGTCAGTGCACAGATATTGCTCTCCTCCATACTGAGGAGAGTCCTGAGTGGCCACAATATGAGGTTAACACAACTGTTGTTGAGCAGCATTACCCTTAGTTTCATTTAACATGCAATGTCTATGGAGGTGGGTTTGTCTTCTGAGCCCTGCTTAATAAAGGCACTCTGGTGGTAGCAAGAGCATTAGCCAGCATACCAAAGTCCAAGGGTGACAGGTGCAAACTGTCCATAGTGAAGCTACATGGCATGTTGAGCATGTCACCATACGCTGACAGACACTGTATCCCCTATGAATGAAACAAATTTGTTAGCCAACTGTTAAATGTGATATGTGTGTCAGTATACTGTGACATCATAATTGGTGGGTGTAAGATGCTAGACAAGGTCAGGGTCATATTGGCCTGGGATACATGATCAGAGTGTACCTCCATGTATCATGTTATGTGGTCCAGAGAGTAACATCTGAGGTTACACACACCAACATGGACAATGATGGTGCCAGTCTTGTGCTTGCTTTGGAGTGACCTGACTGCCTGTGTTATGCGGCAGATCCTGGCACCCAACAGACAGCCCAAAGTGACTATTCCCTTGTCAGGGCTGGCGAGTGGTACGTTAGTGTGTCTGAACATAAGTGTCGCCTATTACAAGTGTATTAGGTGTGTTGTTTAGCCCGAAGGGCAGTGACTGTGTGGCACACTGACATTGTGAACTTAGTGATATGTGGGTATTGTAGTGGGGTAGCAGGTGTGTGTATGTCTGCTTTGGAGGTCTCTGCTGCTTAGCTAGAGTACATTTACAGCATCCGAGTATGTCAATGTGTGCTAATGTAGTGTGTGCTGTTGCTAGACGATATGTGAGACTGATATGTGATGTGGTGTGTGTGGTTACCTTCACCACCTGATAGACTGTGCCAGTCATGGGTCGAGAGAGTTCAGCTCCCTGTATGTCTATATAGGTGCATCTCACACATATATCTGAGTTTGTCGGGAGGAGGAGAGGGTTGTCTGTATACATGAGGCAGATGTGACATTGTGTCAATATCACAATATCCACCAGCTGGACTGAAGAGTACACACAAAACTGACCCCTGGACATGCCAGGATATTATCATGACATACTCTGTAGCCTGATCACAAAGGATCAGTAGGATGCTGAGCATGTAAAAGAGCATAATAAGGATTAGTGCTCATGTCCGTTAGTGTTTTGTAAAGAGGAGCTGAGAAGGAGTCCAGACTGAATTATGACACCTCCTTCAGCTATGTCCTAAATATCAATGTACACCCATATATGTCCTGAGTCAGGGTCAACTGTACATGAGTGTCAATACCAACATCATGACAGACAGGCCCATATATACATACACATCCCCCACTGACAATAGTCCACATCATCATACCAGGAGATATCACATGTAGAATGGATGAGCAGCTACCCCCACTGCCAAAAGCATGACAGCAGGTGGAATACATTGATTCCCAATATGTGTCATGCACAAACTACAGAACAATCAGATCATGCACCTGAACAGTCAGCTGAGCCACACCCACTACACAGGATGTGGAACCGTTGAATGTGTCACAGCTACATATGGCACTCCCCACAAGTGTTGGTGCACAACACACCATGGGAAGTCAAGTCCAGTATGCCTATGAGGTCTGATCTGCAAGGTCATGGAGTCCATCATGGTTGCAGTCATAAACAGAGCTATTGGAAGCTGACACACACACAACCCTACCAACTGTGGTATGTTCGTGTGTGGATCATGGTTCCCAAACATGCTAGACTGTTTGCAAGGCAGCCACCCAGGACATACATCAATGAACACATCTACACATGTGTCACATAGACTTTGAATAGCCCTTTATCAACATCCCAGGCACATGTAGTATCCACAAAATCAAGAAGCTGTGCATAAATATGTGTTGACATATGACGGAATGTCAATGTGTGCACAGATAGATCACACAAGGTAAGGATACTGAGGTCATGTTCAAGCTGTTGACACCTGCTGACCCACATGAACCATTCCTGGAATGGCATAAAACAAAGTGTACACACATCACCATGTCCAGTCTGCTGATGTCACCATCCTATAAATACAGCAGGAGAAGGGAAACCAGCCAGTAAAGCAAATAGCGTGCCGTGTTAGTGCGTCTCTCTGTAGTATCATAAAAGCAAATAGCGCCCCGTGTTAGTGCGTCTCTCTCTCTCTAGTATCAAAACATAGTTAGGTAGGGGTTTGAATCCTGCAAACAGTGCATGTATGTGTGCAATTGTCTTTGAAAAGAGTGCCCTTTTTGGAGACTGTGAAAACACACTAAAAGAGGTACATTCCTCTTTGGAAAGTCTGATGATGTCACCATCCTACAAATACAGCAAGAGAAGAAAAAACAGCCAATAAAGCAAATAGCGCGCCATGTTAATGCGTTACTCTCTAGTATCATAACATGGTTAGGTAGGGGGTTGAATCCTGCAAACAGTGTGTGTGCGTGTTGGGGGGGTCTTTGAAAGGAGTGTTCTTTTTGGAGACTGTGAAAACACACTAAAAGAGGTACATTACGCTTTGGAAAGTCTGATGATGTCACCATCCTACAAATACTGCAGGAGAAGGGAAACCAGCAAGTAAAGCAAATAGTGCACCATGTTAGTGTGTCTCTTTCTAGTATCATAACATAGTTAAGTAGGGGTTTGAATCCTGCAAACAGTGAGTGTGTGTATGTGTGCAGTTATCTTTGAAAGGAGTGCCCTTTTTGGAGACTGTGAAAACACACTAAAAGAGGTACACATAGTTAGGTAAGGGTTTGAATTCTGCAAACAGTGAGTGTGTGTATGTGTGCAATTATCTTTGAAAGGAGTGCCCTTTTTGGAGACTCTGAAAACACGCTAAAAGAGGTACATTACTCTTTGGAAAGTCTGATGATGTCACCATCCTACAAATACAGCAGGAGAAAGGAAATAAGCCAGTAAAGCAAATAGCATGCCGTGTTAATGTGTTTCTCCCCAGTATCATAACGTAGCTAGGTAGGGGATTGAATCCTGCAAATGCTGACTGTGTGTGTGTCAGTATTAGTCAACACAGTGGGGGTTTTGCTTTTACTATATGACATAGTATGATGACAACAGTAAGTGCATTGCAGACATCAGGTATCTGTGTGACAAATATATATATATGTGTACATGTCCCCTCAATCAGTACATAGGTGTGAAGCCTGCATACTACATGAATACATTTGTTTCCATTGACAGGTTGTGCCGCTGCTACTCAGATCATAGGTCACATATGTATGTATGTGACATGGCCGTCCACTATCCTGTTCTGTGGCCAAGGTCATCTGTGGAACACACACCCATGACAGTTACTTAAGAGTAGTGTGAGTGAGGGTATATCCCTGGGGTATATGTCAGACATGGTCATACACAACAAAGTCTGCCAAGAATGGACAGTCTTTATAGGTGTACGACTGCCTTGTGGATATGCATTCAGGCCTCTAATGTCTGTGATACACCTTGGTACTCCACAATACCTATGGATATGTGGATACCAAGGGACACATGACATAAAATGGGTCTGTATGTACACAATGGTACCCGACATACATGTTGAGGGCTACCACCAGTGTGGTACTGATGGGATAGTATGTATAGTACATGAGGATGACTATGCCATAGTCAGCTTACTGCTATACAGCATGTATCACACAACAGGTATCTGTCTGTATGATACCCTTGTGTAGGATATGCGTCCCATCCAGGGAATGCATTGTAGGCTATTCCATGCATTCCCAGATTTGGATGGACACATCCATAGTGTGTCTGCATGTACCTAAGGGGGCTATATGACACACAGGTGTGGTCACAGTAATGGGTGGTGGTCATCACCACTGGTTAGTGTTATAGTGTAGCACCAGAAGGATCCAATCAATACTGGGTTCCCTACTACTGTGTGTCATTTGTCAGGACATCTTCCAATGATTGCTTATAGTCATGCTGTTGAGTTTGTGTATACTACCAGACTGCAAATCATTGACTGATATTAACGGTATCACCCGCAGCATAGTGTCAAACCATGTCATACACACGTCTACCCATGTTAGTACATAAATGCAGTAGAATGCATACTGGCCATTGAAAGATGCAATCAGATGTTAATAATGTGTACAACAGGGTATGCCACATGTCCCATGTGTCCACTATACACGTGCATCCAGAGAGTGCGCACCCACCATGTTCACAGATGTACACTTGCTAATCTGTACTGCACACATCACACACATATTGTACACTCGCTAACACATGCTGGCAACACATCACACATCAGCCAAGTGGCACGTGGGTGGATAATACATACTCAGACCTAACAGTGGTGTAAACAATGCTACATTGACAATCAGAGCTTTGATGCATTATGTCTGCTCAGATATACCTACAAGGATGTAGTTAGACTTCCTTGTTGACAACTCGTTATTATTGCTACACTACTATAGTGTCACCCTGTGCATCAGCACCATGTTAGCCTGTCCCTCCATCAATAATGCAGATGACAGGAGGCCGCAAAGGTATCATCATATGCACAGGGTGTTTTGTTGTTTGCCAGAGCCTGACATTGACCCATCCAATTGACATGTCTGTGTGTGTGTGTGTGTGTGTGTGTGTGTGTGTGTGTGTGTGTGTGTGTGTGTGTGTGTGTGTGTGTGTGTGTGTGTGAGTGTGTGTGTGTGTGTGTGTGTGTGTGTGTGTGTGTGTGTGTGTGTGTGTGTGTGTGTGTGTGTGTGTGAGAGGGACAACAGTACAGCATGGGCCAATGTTGATGTAATGTGTGTGTATGTGTGAGCCCTAGTTGTTTGCTTAATGTGTGTGTGTCTGCATGCACACAGCTCCACCATGTGGCTGCCATATATGGTGGTTTATGGGATAGCCACAGACTGTACCTGCTTGGCTGTACAGATCACTGTCTCCGGCCATGGACACAGTACCTGTGCCTGACAGGGGTGCTACGGACAGTATCGGGTACCAACCCTGACTGGGTACTGTTATCAGAGGCAGAGGTATGACGACTGGACCCATGTCCCTGCTGGGACTGGCCAGAGCCACGTGCACATGGTCTACTGGGACGGACAATGGACAGGCCAGCCCCAGCATTGCTGGGGCTGGTACTGCCACTATGGGAGCGGCTGTGAGCTGTCGGCCGTCTACAACCACTGAAAGCTGTTGTTGTTGCTGGCATACATCTGCGTCGACATCGCAACCATCCCGCATGGTCCTGGCTCGAGGAAGACATGTTGTGGAGGGCATCTATTGTCTCCCCCCAATGTCTATCAATGACCTCATTGTATGTCCAGATGGCACCTGCAAGGTCACGGATGCTGTCATTGATAGCAGTGTTATGTGCCCTCTGCGCCCTAAGTCCCTGCCTGGTGTACCGTTCCATATGTGCCTGAGCCTGCATTACAGCCCGGAACATAGTGGTCATAATAAGACTTGTGAGGGCATGCCTGCCAGGGGCAATACATCCAGTGGTGCTCCCCCGAGAACCCCTGGACCTCTGCCTATGTGGTACAGTTCTGGGTCTACGGCTATGGCTGCTGTAAGGGGGATGCACGTGCCATGGGTACCACACTCTCCTGGTCAATGCCAACTGTATGCTGTCCCTCCCCTATGGCCATTGGTGGTGAGGGATGTAATGGCAGTATGAGTGTGCACATAGATGGGGTTGAACGCTGTGTACTGTCGATTGGTGGACCAACGACAGACTCTGTCAAATCTCCCTGTGCCAAAATACATGTGTCATCATCACCACTATCTGTGGCAGTGGCTTCAGATCGCCTGCTGCTTTCGCCAAGCCCTACCTCAGCACCTGTGAGAAGAAGACAGGAAACACACGTTATGGTCTACACATGCACACATGCACACATGCACACAGGCACACAGGCACACAGGCACACAGGAACACATGCACACAGGAACACAGAAACACATGCACACTCCTCACTACAGCAGATACACACACACAACAGAAATCCAAATCATACTCAATACTGGTTGAAGGTGGGTGACAGTATCACAAGGCAAACAGTCACGCACACGTGTCAGCATGCAGAATAAGTGTTGATCAAGTCCATGCAGTGTGAGTGCAGACAGCCATAGTTAATGACAGTGTACATGGCTGCGGTGCAGGTGTGTACATGTTCAGTGATTGCCTACACCCTGGAACACAATGTGTACAAGGACACAACATTTCTGTGCAAGTATTATAAGCTCTGCAATGTCCTGTGCACCATAACACACAGGTATACATACCATGGCTGCATGTGTTATCTGTGTGTCATGTGGATTTCCATGTCTGATTGCAGTGTCTGTGTCTGTAGCAGATAATTGTGGACACAGGTGTAGCACATGCATGCTATGTACACACATGGGATGAGTGGTGTATGTATACATGATGGGATACCAATCCTGGACATGGCCATTGTAACAGCATGGGGTGTAGTACCATTAGCCATCATCATCATGCATCATGTGGTCACTCAAGGCCACTAAAGTGTGCTAGACCACTGCCTAGCATGCTGTACCTGAACTGCAGTGCCGTGGCTAAGTTCACAATTACACAGCCACATTGCACAAGGATGTGTGAGGTGTCCAATAGGGAGCATTGCCTAACATGACTGTGTTATGTGTTGAGGAGTGTTGCACAGCCCCATGCTAAGCCCCTACCCCTCAGGTATAGTATGTGTGGTGTGTGGATGACATGTGGGATACTGAAGTGTAACCTGGCAGCGGGTGTCCGGTTACACTATGCGTAGCATGTTGAGGTGTACTGCATATGACAAACATGTTATGTTGTGTACATGCGTGTCAGCTATGCCTATCCAATGTGCAGTACAGTGTTGCCACATTTTTCTCTGATGCTCTGCGCATTGCATGTGATTGAGGCAGCTATTGACATTACTGAGATGTTTCACGTCTCACAGCAAACATGCAAAGCATGCATTATGCGTAGGTGTGTTATGTGTACATGGCCTACACCTCACCTATGACATGCACAGTTCAATACCAAGTTTAAAGTGTTAACACACACTCACCAGCATGTAACGTCTGCCCTGCTGTCACACCAGAGGGACCTGCAAGAATATGACACAGTTTGCCAGTGGCCACAACTGTGGCATTGCTACTGTGAGTGTGCTGAACTACAGTAGAACAACAGGCATAGGTGTACAGATACTATTCAAATTATCAGTATTGCACACAATAGGCAGCACAATTGCTAAACACAGTACACATCTTACACATGCATAATCTAACAATACAGGTAACAGTAGTCTACAGCTAGGGCATGTTACCTGCACGCTCCATGTCACCATGCTGGGTGGCTCTGGCCTCCATGACGACACATGTGTGATGTTGTTGTTGCTGTACGTCAGGAGCCACCACACTTAGCAGCAGTTCCTCCACTCTGGTGAGGGGGGGAATGTATGGCCACCCTACCATCTGTGGCAAGCTGTTGTCTGTGGATATCAGACGCATGACGCCGGACATGTCTAATTAAAATCACTGCAGTGATGGCGTACCTGCTCATATGTCCTGTTATGCATGCCTATGTCATTTACCCGACGAACAAGTTCTTGCCACAGTGCAGTACACTCCTGCTGGTGCTGGCTGGCCCTTGAAAACAGCAGGGTATAGTACTGAACCAGGCTGTGGTGGATTTCCTGTTCCTCTGCAGCTGTGTAGCAGGGGTTCCTGTGATGAGCCACAAGCCTGGAAGACAAGTAAACGATATGTGTGAGCAAGTCATGTGGCACACTTAACATTATACAGTACAGATATCAGTTAACTGCCATATATAGCATATGTTCATCTGTCAGAGGATACACACATTCAAAACCACATATCAGTTCTCAGCCCACAACTGGCTGACAGTGCCTGCCACACTCCATATGACACACCAGTATACACCAGTACTCGGCTCACTGTTTGGGATCCAATGCACAGCCTTGCTAGGGGGGTACATATCAAGCTAATGCATGCAGTAATATGTCATCCATTTCAATGAATGTGAAGTACAGTTACAGCACCCTAGTCGTTGATGCCATACCCCTACCTAACATATGTGCACAGTTGTTAATATAGCTGCCATACTGCTGTAACAGAGTATACATGTTGCTAGGTACACACGCAAATCTTGCATCACACATGTGATTGCGGACATGGTACAGGTATCATTACACACACATCAGACATTCATACAACACACAAATGTATGCCAACACAGATGAGCATTTGCTATGTACCTTACGGTACTGTGTGCCCTTACTTACAGATACCTAAGCCTGAGGAATGTAATCTGTGCAGCCTACAGGAAACACACAAGACAGTGTTACCAGGGAATGTGAACATACACCATACTGTGCTGTTTAGGCATACAGCTTCAGGTGGTACAACAGTTCAAATGTCGGCTGGATTCACCAGCAGTACTACTTACTGAGCATACATGTATTGCTTCAGCCTATGATGGGACACCACAGTCATACACAAGGAACTATGTTACAACATATACCATCCTACTATGTCTGCATCCCAATAACTGACACATATTTCTCTGGCCTCACACTTAGGACACGAACGACCATGACAGAAACAACCTCACACTTAGCTATCACACCATCACAGACCTTGCACACATTCACTGTCACACTCATTCCACCTCACATAGCAGGTATTGCACTGTGTACATGTCTGTGTGCATTGTGTCATATGTAGGTAATACGCTATTGTCCCTGGGGCCTACAGCAGCCTAGCCATATGCTACCCTGGCCTGTGACACACATGTAATTAGATTTCACTTCCTCCTGTCAACCGGATACACAGAGATGATTCCCAGTGTGTGTTACCTATCCCCCAGACAATCATCAGGGGTATGTCTAACATCTGCTACTGAGGAGCCTTGTTTGTTCATGCTGGGTGGTTTACTCCAGAGTATGGCATATTTGCCAGTAGGGGCCTATCTGTCCAGCATGTGCTGTTTAGTGAGGTTGCGGGGACTAGGGACCTAGGTCGTGCAGCCCGGTGGGATTCTAAGGTGTTGACATGGTGGTTGTCTGACTGCTATCGGTGTGGCATACCTCTGTATGTTTGGCAGAGGTAACCTCTGGGTGGCCGGTATACAACTCACGGTAGCTGTGGTTATGTGAGTCACTCTGCATAGGGTATGTGTTTCAGGGCAGTATTACCCTTTGTGAGGTATGTCTGTGGCCCTTCCACTTGCTGTAGTTGTCATGTGAGGTACATACCACATGGGGCATTGTGATGAGTACAGGGGAACACTGACCTATACTTCCGTACATGACACATTGTTTGTGATTACACGTACCACGTAGACAGATTACAAGACTAGTGTGGCACTGTGAATATCAAAGGGGAGGCTATTGTCCACCTGTCTCCCATGTTCCCTTCTGACACCTTCAGTGTTAGTCAGGCAACCACCTATCTGGTAGTTAGTGGGTAAAGTGTTTTGGAATGGGATATGGCACTGCAGTATCAACACTGGTGTTCAGTCCATGCCTTGGTCACCAGGCACCTGTTGCAACACTTCTGACCCTGTGTCTCCCTCTCTCACTATATATATGTATATATATATATATAAATATATATATATATATATATATATATATATATATATATATATATATATATATATATATATATATGGATTCACTTTAAAAGATCGAATTCCCAAAATTTTGAACCTCATATTATCGAGACCAAAAGATCGAGTTTTGGAAACTCGAACTTCTAAAATTAAACGAAAAAAAAAAAAAGTCAAACATTGCTTTTGCAGGGGGGCTTCGCCCTCAAGTAGAATGCAACACAGATGAGGCTGTGCCCCCCACACCCCCCCTTCTTAAATATACCAAGTCCGAGATTGCGCTACAGTGGGGAAAAGGGAAATCTCCCACATTGCGCTGTATGCGGAAGCACAAAACAGGAGATTTCCCCCTTCCTGTCAATACCACAAAATAGATAACAACATTACGTACACACAGAGCATACAAGACGCCTTCCTCTGTCTGCACGTAACATTTTAAGGTAAGTAAAGTGTTATTTTTTAAAACTTTACATATTCGATATACTGAAATGTCGATCATATGGTCTCGACCATATGACATTCGAGATTTCAGTATTTCGATAATGTAAAGTGCTCCATATATATATATATATATATATATATATATATGAATATTTATATACATATATATTTATATATCACTCTATATATACATATCTATATATATCTATATACATATATGTATACATATATATATATATATATATATATATATATATATATATATATATCTACATATTTATATATATTTCCATAGATATCCATATATATCTGTATATATCTATATATATCTATATATGCATATATCTATATATCTATATATATCTATATATGTATATATGTATATATCTACATATCTATATATCTATATGTATCAATATGTGTGTATATATGTATGTATATATATATATATATATATATATATATATATACACACACACACACATATATTTATATATATTATATATATATATATGCATGTATATATACATACATATATATATGTATATATATATGTATATATATATATATATATATATATATATATATATATATATATATATATATATACATATATATATATATATATACATATATATATATATTACACATATATCTATATCTATCTATCTATCTATATATATTTATATATATATATATATATATACATATGTGTATATATATATATATATATATATATATATATATATATATATGTATATATACATATATATATACATATATATATATATATATATATATATATATATATATATATATATAGATAGATATATACACATACTTGTAAACAGCCACTGCTGTACATATACATGCCCATATATGCACATATACTGCCCACCTTTCACGGTGGGAATATCAATTATGGAACAGTTGTGAGACATACAATTATGTAATAATATTGCACAGTGTTGTGCAGAATGCATTTCACTGTCCTCAGGCCATATAGCCGTAGCAGACCTCACTGGCTGTAACTCAGTCCCACAGCATTTAACCACCACATGACATATACCTGCACTGCTTGCTGTTTTCAATGCCACACACTGCAACCTACATAGATATGTGCACATAGCAACCTTCAAATACATTTATATGTACAGCCTTCATTAACAGTTGCAGTATGTCCCTTGCCCTATGCACATCTGCATATACATACAGATACGGACTGCTACCACATAAGGAGTGTTCACAGAATGTAGAGTACCCTTCAGACACATCATTCGGATGCCAGCAAATACATCTGTGTTACATACCTTACCTTTATATTTCTCACTTCACTCTGTTGTACCTGTTGATGTTCTTTTTTTTTTTATTTGTTTAGGTTGGTGTCTTCCACTGCCTCTGTTTGTTTTATTTTTTGTTTTGGTTGGTTGGTGTCTCCAACCGCCTCGGTTTTTTTTTTGGGTTGGTCTCTCCAACTGTTTGTCTGTCTGTTGTTTCTCTCGCTCACTCTCTCTCTCTCCAGTTGCTGCAATGATATTATTGCATGTGTGGACAGCAAGTACAGGCTGCTTTTGTAGGTATCTGCACATGTGCATATGATGGCCTCTGCACCATTTGGTTCCCACCATTTAGTAATTGCATGCAGCCTGCTGTGTGGTAATTGCAGTTCTCACTGTGATTTCAGGACACTTCTATAAAATTATGGGTTAGGTAGGTGTAGGCCTTTCAGTTTTGCAAGGTGGGGACCATGCTTGTTTGCTGTGGACACTGTTGTTTCAGTCAGAAGGTTGGTATATGTCTCATATCTGAAGCTGGGTTGTAGCCAGTGAAATGCATGTTGTACTGAAAGCTGACTGTTGCTTCTTCCAGTACACTCTTCTCAGTGTGTAAGTTTACTCACACCTCCAATTGCTAACACTGGATACATGGGAGTATGTACTTTCTTTTGGAATTAGGGAATTAATTGGCATACAACAGTAGTTATTGCAATGTTTTTCTATGGCTTTCTTATTTTCCCTTTACATTCAGTCCTTGTAATGCATGTTATATTTCTTTATTGTAATGTATTCCTATGGCTTTCCTATTTTCCCTTTACATTCAGTCCTTGCAATGCATGTCATATTTCTTTATTGCAATGTATTCCTATGGCTTTCCTATTTTCCCTTTACATGCACTCCTTGTAATGCATGTTATATTTCTTTTAGCACCAAGTTATTGTGTATCTGATGTGGCTTAGTGGTACATCATGCAGACTGGTGAGTCCACAGTCCCTGGTTCGAGACTGACAAGGGTATTTTATTTTGCTGCTGAGCAATGCAAGGGCCTTGTCATACAGAGTGACAAAGGCACTATTAAGCAGTTGTAAGTGAGTTGGCATGGGTTTGCGTGATGCTTAGCGATGCTAAGTAATGCTTAGCTTAGCTTATTGTATTTTAGCAAAACTAAGCTAAGGTTAGCTTAGCTTATTTTATGTTAGCAATAGTAAGCTAAGCTTGGTGGAGCTTATCATATCTTAGCAATGCTAAGCTAGGTGCACACATGTGCACACTGGTGCAAACCCACTGACTACTGTTTACAAGTGCTCACTCCCGCTAACCCCCGTGCTCATGTCTTTGACAGAAAAGTAAATGGGGAGATAGGACTGTGGTGATAAAGGGTGCTCAAAGAGGGGAAGATAGTAAGGAAACTAGCTTGGGAAGTGCACAATGGGTGTGGAGAAGGTCCATAGCTGCCCATTTCTTTACCAGCAACAGCTGCGCATATGCAATACATTAGGTGGGATATTTGAAACATTCCACCCCTGAGAGAGTGGTGAGGACATCTAAGTATGTTGTACTACCAATTAGGAATATCAGGCACATGCACTGTTTGTGAACTGCTATACTGTCATTAGTACGTTACTCACATCTGAACAGTTTGTGGTTTGTGTTGGCATTAGCACAGTCTGCTCGGGATGACTGGACATATTTCTGTACTGTGTATGCCTACCTACACCCTTGGTTGTGCCTGACTACACAGGTATATAGTACCTTTGGGTAGGGGTGCAGAACTGCAGTGTGCATTATTTATTATCGTGTGATGTTTATCTTGCTGAACATGCAGAGTTGCTGTGTACCTCTAAGTCTATGAAGGCTTGTAGTCTGTCTGAGTAGCTCCCACCTGTGGACATATCCAGATGGTAGACAGAGGTCAGCCTAGTATTCTTTGACTGTGCACCACAGCAGTCTTTTCAGCACCTGAACAATGGCATTGTCACAGGTGGTTGCTAGCAGTACATGGCTACATCTTTTGCTATTTCTGTGTTGTACTTCTACATAAGGGCATGCTTGTGGGATTCATTCTACAGCTATTTGCAGAGTGTGTAATAGCAGACAAGCTGATATGCCTGTGTGTTTCTGACTCTTCCAGGCCTCAGATACTCTCACGTATATATTTGAACAGCCTCAGGGAAAGGTACATATAACTGGGATACACCTGTGATATAGTTCTGACATTTTTCAGTTCAGACTTTGGGTGATTCAGACCATTTCTATTACTACACCTTTTCTGACGTGCAAGCTGTGTCTACTCTCACTTATTGACATTTTGTTATTAAGTGAGATTCAACACCTTTCTGCCTACTGTTAGTACATTTCACAGGGAGTCAGAGGGGCACAGCTAACTTTTGTTTACTAATCAGGGTCCTCACTGTAGAGCAGTCACTGTTGGGAGGTCTGGCCTGTGACCTATGCTAATATGCCAGTGTGTATCCTGCTCTGATAATGTGTGGGGTTTGTTAGCTGCTACTGTAACCTTATTCCCTACTAGCATGACTGAGTCTCTTTTCACAGTCATGTCATGCAATTCAACAACACCTGCTGGTTAAGGCCCACAGAACAAGATTTGTGTTATGCCATTCCTATTTTCCCTTTACATTCACTCATGGTAATGCATGATAAATTGCTTTCAGCACTAAGTTATTGTATATCTGCTGTGGTTTAGTGGTATTTCATGCAGACTGGTGTGTCCAAAGTCCCGGGTTCGAGACTGACAAGGGTATTTTATTTTGCTGTTGAGCAGCACAACGGCCTTGTCATACAGAGTAACTAAGGCACTTTTAAGCAGTTGTAAGTGGGTTTGTGTGGGTTTGTGCAATGCTTAGCGATGCTTAGCTAAGCGCACACAAGCTCACACTCGCACACCTCTGCTAACTACTGCTTAAAAGTGCTTACTCCCGCTAACCCCATGCACTAATTTCTTTTAAAGAAAAGAAAATGGGGAGATAGGAAAGTGGTGAAAAAAGGGGGCACAGAGAGGGACAGACAGTAGGAAATCAAGCTTGGGATGTGCAGGAAGGGTGTAGGGAAGGCCCATAGCTGCCCATTTCTTTAACAGCAACAGCTGTGCATATGTTGAGAATTTGGAGTGAGTTTTGAGACCTTCCACCCCTGAGAGAGGGGTGAGGACAACATAGTTTGTTGCACTGCCAATTAGAATTATTGGTGTACATGTCCTATGGACATGTGTGCAAAATGGGAAGCTATGTATGGGGCGTAATTTTTTTTCGGGTGCAGATTGCCCTTTTATTTATTTATTTTTTTCAGGTGAGAGGGGTAAGTCAGGTAGGGGAAATAGGTATATTTGGGGAGGTAAGTTGGGGAGGTAAACAGACAAGACAAACAAGATGCATACAGGGGCGGAATTTGACACATGGGGTGGGTGAACACAATTGATGGGGAAGGTTGTTTGGAAATCGCAAACCCATGAGCCCACAGATGGTAACAGTGGAACTGAGATCCCCACCCATGGGCAGTCACCACTGCACCTTCACAGCACCGGCGGTGGCTGTGCTGGGGGCTAAGTAGGATGAGCAGGCTCCCCCATGAGACGCGCCACTCTCGCCTCAAGCTGGCTTAAGGGATCAGCGACTGAACTCTGGATCTCCCTACGCACCACAACCCGAACCCTTCGAAGGGTGACGGGTGGCCCTTCTCCACCCATGCTTGCACGGGGGGATGAGCCCCATCCCCTGCAGCGCTTCCACCTGAAGGTGGCACATGACCAACAGAGGAGAGGAGTCTTGGCTGGACACCAGAGCCACTGGTGCCAGGTGCACTCGCCAACTGAGGAGGGACAGGTGGGTCCGCTGGGACCGGCCGTCCCATACGTTCTGTGATTCGGTGTGTTTCATTACAACATAAGCAACAGCATTCCAGATTAGTTGTAACAGCATGCAGTAATATTCCCATTAACCCAACACACCACAGTTCCAACAGTTGAACAGCAAACATAACACATGCATATAACACCAAAAAACCTCACGAACTGGTAAACACAAAAAGACGCAGAGGAAACAGTCCGCCAAAATAAGCTATTGCACAGGTAAAACGCTCTGCCACAATAAGCTGTTGCTCCGATGTTAAAATAACGCCAACAGTAATCCAAATATGACACGGAGTGAAAGTAAAGCCACAGGAATTGAAAAAGTAACGTAAGAACTTTTATTATACAACAAGCACTTTCGGAAGGCTTCGTATCCTTCCTTCCTCAGACAAAATCAAGACACTAATAACATTCCCTATCCGTTTTAAATAGAAACATAGCTACACAATTATTCAATTAACAACAACAGTTTGCTGTTTAAGGTAGGTAGATCTCATACAAATTTCCTAAACGGTATATAAAGGTTGCTGAGAAGTAGCTTGCTTCAGTCCCCAATAATAGTTATGCTTTATAAAAAATTAAAAATTAAATACATGTAAAGACATCGGTAAACACAACTGTCTACAAAATGTAATGTAATATATATTATATTATACTAAACCCTACCATTACTCTACCACCAGCAAGCAATAAGTAAAAAACTATTAAATTGCCTATGGTTATTGAACATTCTGCTAATTATTGTGATGCAAAAATAAAATATAATATTACATATATAACTGTATGACTAATATTATAATAAAATTAGTAAAAACCATTTCAAAACTTACAAATAAAATACAAAATATGTATATGTCTTAGGAACCTTAAAGAATATAAAACCATGCACAAGGGTCTCTTATATACTCCAAATATTCTGTCCCCTCAAAAGTGTTAGTGTGGGAGCCGCCTATACAAGATCCTTTCCAGCATGTTTTAAGCAAAATAACTATCTCCTTAAGGCTAGGAGTTTTAAAATACAGGTCAACGAAATAGATTCGTTTAACCCTGGAAAAATATGTGCAGCCGTCCTTAATTGCCATAAAAGTTCCTCTTTTTCTAACAAAGTCTGCCATGGGCCTAAATGGGGATCCGCCTTAATTTGTTTTAAGACAGTAAAACTGAAACAGTGGTCCTCATGTTCAATAATGTGGCAAGCTAGTGCGTTGTTAACATCCTTTCTGGATACTGCATACAAATGCTCGTAAATTCTCTTATGCAGTGCCCGCTCAGTCTTTCCAATATAGAAAGCTGGGCATTTCTTACAGGTCGCCAGATAGACCACTGATTTAGATGTACAATTAAAACTCCCCATCAGTTTATATTTCACCCCTTTTATTAATACAAAACACCCTTCATATATGAACTTACAATACCTGCAAAACCCACATGTGGTCATGCCTTTTTGCCTTTGGAAATTCATGTTATTGTTCTTTTCCAAAAGGGCTTTTAAGTTAAATCCCTTTCTAAAGGTAATATTCGGTGAGTTACCTAACAATTGTTTTAAATGTCTATCCTCCACTATATTTGCCCAATTCTTCTGTAAGATGTTTCTAATGAAGTAATGATCTATAGAAAATGTACATAAAAATCTTACCACAGTGTCGGGCTTGTTAGGGTCCTCCCTATCTTTTTCAACAATCTGTTGATTGACACCTGCCAAGCTATCTTGCCTACATAAAATAGGCTTAAAGTGTCCAGATTCCCTTTTAAAACCCACCTCAGATTTCACCTCCAATATCAATGAATGTGGATACCCTCTGTTTACAAACATAGTAGTCAGATTACCACACTCGTGCTGAAAGTCCACATCCCTAGTGATCATACGTGCCGCCCTTACCATCTGCCCCTTCACTACTGCTCTTTTTTGGTGGTAAGGGTGACAACTACTGAAGTGGAGGAAACTGTTTGAATAGGTGGGTTTTCGATGGATTTTACTAATGAATCTGGATCGCTCCATGTCCTTACTTAGTTTAATATCCAAAAAGCTAATCTCCCTCTCATTGACTTCATATGTGAAGTCTAAGAAGTCAGTTAGAGTCTTAATGTCATTTATAAATGTTGTTACTGTTCGCCCTGGCCGCTTCCATAAAAAGAACATGTCGTCCTGGTACCTAGTATACCAGGCGACATGTTCCTTAAACAGCATGTTGTTAAATAACAATTTGTTTTCCCATTGTGCCATTACACAGTTAGCAAATGCCCCCCCACACGGTGACCCCATTGCGACCCCAGAGGATTGCCTATAAATTGTGTTGTTGAAAGAAAAGAAATTATATTTTAACACCAACTCTAGTAGGGTCTCAATGGTGTATATCACATTATCTTCCACTCTCCTTTCTTCCAGAAACTCCCTGATCCAATGCAGCCCCAGTTGTTGTGGGATGACTGTGTATAGGTCTTTAACATCCACAGTCATGAATGTTAAATTAGGGTCGAAGGGTATCTTGTTGATGTTATCCAGAAAACCCCATGAATCCTTGCATATCTGAGTTTCTTTTTCAATGTATGGTTTCAAGAGGCTATCCACATACTTGGCACAAGCTGTAAGTATGGACCCTCTGCCGTCCACTATGGGTCTAAAAGGGGGGTCATTTACTGACTTGTGAATTTTAGGGGCCCCAAAGAAAGATGGCATTCTAGGTGATGTCATATTCAAGTAGGTATGTGTGTCAATATCAATAATATCCTCTAGAAAAAGGTCTTCTATTATAGCCCTAATCCTACTGTGTGCAATGTTAACTTCATTAATGCTAATGTCCTCGTATGGGCCGTCGTCCAAGTGAGTAGATAGTTTGCTTATATAATCCACCTGGTTCATAAATACAAGCCCTCCCCCTTTATCGGGTTTCATAACTCGAATATTACAATCCTGTAATAGCTTAATGAAATCCCGTTGTTCAGTTGTTATATTGAGGGTGTGTTTACTTTTGTTGGTTTTACTAGCAGACAAGAACCTTAAATCTAATTCACATGATTTCTCAAATGTTTTAAGGTTACTGACTAAAGGTGGGTTAAACAGACTAGATATTCTAAATGGTTTAACAAGTGAAGAGTTTTTGCCTAAAACTGCCAATAGGTTGAGTTTGCGGACAAACAGTTTCAAATCAACAATAGTCTTGACTAAATCCATATGGGTATCAGGGACGAAAGACAGTCCTTTAGAGAAAAAGTCAGCCATTTCAGTAGTAATATTGAGGGTAGTATAATTAAATATCTTAAAGTCTCCCTCATTGTTGTAAATAATAATAGGCTGACTTATTCCCTTCATCATTTCTTCTTCTGATTCTGTTTGTTCTTTGAAGTCGACTGATTCCTGTTCGATCTCAAATTCCTCTGTTGATGGTACTGACCCTGTCCAAAACCCTGATTGTGTTCTGTTGCTGTTTGTCCAACCCCGTTACTAACATCTGTCTGTTGTTGTCCATTGTTGTTAATAGCACCATTAAATAAGTGCTGCTGTTGTTGATCCGTGTTAAAGACAACCATTCCGTCCCCTGCAACATATGGGTCATCATCGTTGTGACCTTCCTCAAGGAAGGTGTCTAGATGGTACATGTTCTGGTTACTGTTATGAGTGATATCCCTGTTTGTTTTGGGCAAAAAAAACCCTACTTTATTCCTAGGCTGGCCTATCTGTGGTGGCCTCGGATATGCCTTGTTCTCTGCATACTGTTTCATATCTCTCATAATTTTCTTTTTCTTATTGTCACAAAGTTTATTGGTAGTGGCTTCAATACTAGAAAATATTCGAGAATAATCATATTTGTACCTCAAAAAGTTTTGATTTTTCTTAATTTCTTGTTCCAAGTTAGCCAAATCTACCCTATAGTCATTGACCTGTTGCGTATAGTGATCAATCAATAAACCCATGTATTCAAAACTGTGTTTATCAAACAGTGCTACAAGCTCCTTATGGAACTGTGAGCCTTCCTCTAGGCCCACAGGAAATCTCCACTGCCTAAGACCCTTAGGCACGATCTTTTTATCAAGACATTCACCCAGATAAGAGATCTCCAATTGTAGTTTTTTGCACCTGAAGAGTTTGACATCGAACTCCCCAATCAACGTAGCAATGTTATTAGAGCTCAGTTCGTCCGCATTTTCAATGCTACTTGCCCCCCCTCCCCCGTAGGTGTCAGCAACAGAAAAAAAATTTTTCTTGTTCAAATAAGCTGAAACTGTGGGTACAGAGTCATTAAGAGGTAAAGTAGTACCTTGTATTGTATTGTTCCCTAATACAGGAACTTGGCGTTGTCCGGCCGGTATGCCGCTTGAAGCTGCATGGCTGCAATTTCCAACGTCCGTTGCGAAGCTTCGCAAGCCTCCTACCTGCTGGTGATTGTTAGAATGTGTGCGGTCCCCGACTGAGACCATATCAGAACTCTCAATAGCCTCTCCGGAATTGTTGACCTGATTGCCGGTTGATGTTACACCAATAATGTTGTCGAACCTATCCATACGTTGAGTAACGGCGTCCATACGTCCTATTAACATATGAATAAGCATTGTTAGATTGCCATCGGCTTTCGCCTCCACGCCATCTACTTGACCACTGGTGTCGTTGCTTACATTCCCTCCTTCATGGGAACCGAATAAACTCTGGGAGGTGGCTGTTTCCTCACTGGCCATAACAAACAGTAACACCAAAAAACCTCACGAACTGGTAAACACAAAAAGACGCAGAGGAAACAGTCCGCCAAAATAAGCTATTGCACAGGTAAAACGCTCTGCCACAATAAGCTGTTGCTCCGATGTTAAAATAACGCCAACAGTAATCCAAATATGACACGGAGTGAAAGTAAAGCCACAGGAATTGAAAAAGTAACGTAAGAACTTTTATTATACAACAAGCACTTTCGGAAGGCTTTGTATCCTTCCTTCATCAGACAAAATCAAGACACTAATAACATTCCCTATCCGTTTTAAATAGAAACATAGCTACACAATTATTCAATTAACAACAACAGTTTGCTGTTTAAGGTAGGTCTCATACAAATTTCCTAAACGGTATATAAAGGTTGCTGAGAAGTAGCTTGCTTCAGTCCCCAATAATAGTTATGCTTTATAAAAAATTAAAAATTAAATACATGTAAAGACATCGGTAAACACAACTGTCTACAAAATGTAATGTAATATATATTATATTATACTAAACCCTACCATTACTCTACCACCAGCAAGCAATAAGTGAAAAACTATTAAATTGCCTATGGTTATTGAACATTCTGCTAATTATTGTGATGCAAAAATAAAATATAATATTACATATATAACTGTATGACTAATATTATAATAAAATAGCTGCTACTGTAACCTTATTCCCTACTAGCATGACTGAGTCTCTTTTCACAGTCATGTCATGCAATTCAACAACACCTGCTGGTTAAGGCCCACAGAACAAGATTTGTGTTTTGCCATTCCTATTTTCCCTTTACATTCACTCATGGTAATGCATGATAAATTGCTTTCAGCACTAAGTTATTGTATATCTGCTGTGGTTTAGTGGTATTTCATGCAGACTGGTGTGTCCAAAGTCCCGGGTTCGAGACTGACAAGGGCATTTTATTTTGCTGTTGAGCAGCACAACGGCCTTGTCATACAGAGTAACTAAGGCACTTTTAAGCAGTTGTAAGTGGGTTTGTGTGGGTTTGTGCAATGCTTAGCGATGCTTAGCTAAGCGCACACAAGCTCACACTCGCACACCTCTGCTAACTACTGCTTAAAAGTGCTTACTCCCGCTAACCCCTGCACTAATTTCTTTTAAAGAAAAGAAAATGGGGAGATAGGAAAGTGGTGAAAAAAGGGGGCACAGAGAGGGACAGACAGTAGGAAAACAAGCTTGGGATGTGCAGGAAGGGTGTAGGGAAGGCCCATAGCTGCCCATTTCTTTAACAGCAACAGCTGTGCATATGTTGAGAATTTGGAGTGAGTTTTGAGACCTTCCACCCCTGAGAGAGGGGTGAGGACAACATAGTTTGTTGCACTGCCAATTAGAATTATTGGTGTACATGTCCTATGGACATGTGTGCAAAATGGGAAGCTATGTATGGGGCGTAATTTTTTTTCGGGTGCAGATTGCCCTTTTATTTATTTATTTTTTTCTGGTGAGAGGGGTAAGTCAGGTAGGGGAAATAGGCATATTTGGGGAGGTAAGTTGGGGAGGTAAACAGACAAGACAAACAAGATGCATACAGGGGCGGAATTTGACACATGGGGTGGGTGAACACAATTGATGGGGAAGGTTGTTTGGAAATCGCAAACCCATGAGCCCACAGATGGTAACAGTGGAACTGAGATCCCCACCCATGGGCAGTCACCACTGCACCTTCACAGCACCGGCGGTGGCTGTGCTGGGGGCTAAGTAGGATGAGCAGGCTCCCCCATGAGACGCGCCACTCTCGCCTCAAGCTGGCTTAAGGGATCAGCGACTGAACTCTGGATCTCCCTACGCACCTGGCGAACCCTTCGAAGGGTGACGGGTGGCCCTTCTCCACCCATGCTTGCACGGGGGGATGAGCCCCATCCCCTGCAGCGCTTCCACCTGAAGGTGGCACATGACCAACAGAGGAGAGGAGTCTTGGCTGGACACCAGAGCCACTGGTGCCAGGTGCACTCGCCAACTGAGGAGGGACAGGTGGGTCCGCTGGGACCGGCCGTCCCATACGTTCTGTGATTCGGTGTGTTTCATTACAACATAAGCAACAGCATTCCAGATTAGTTGTAACAGCATGCAGTAATATTCCCATTAACCCAACACACCACAGTTCCAACAGTTGAACAGCAAACATAACACATGCATATATTGAACAACAGTGGTTATTTCAACCGCATGCAGGGATGATTGGTAGCAACAGGCCACCATGAACGTGGTGTTTGAACAGAGCACATGCATCAACACGAGTGCAAATATTTATGGAACAATACAACATATATCCCGACAAATATTTAAGATTACACATACCCATTGAGGTGCGGAATTGCATGGTTTATGCACAAACAGTAGAGTGTAGAAAAAAAACTCCATTGACATCTTATAAACACTTTTACTCTACACTACATTCCTAGTGACTGCAGGTGTATATTCCCTACATGTATTATTACACTTGCCACCATGCATTAGGTTGTGCAATGGGTTTGGCTAGTTCAATCTATACTTGACCTATATCTCACATACTAACTGTCCAGGATGCAGATGTTACTGCTACATATTTCATGGTTGCATTTATATTTCTTTATCTACATATCTGGATGTTTTCACATGACATTTTCACTTCTAATTGTACAGAACCCTGCATTTATTGAAGCACACTTACATTTCTGGGGAACATATTCGCATGCTACTCATGTGCCAGATTTACTTATGCATGCCAGCCAGTAACTGACTGTTGAGGACTGTATATTTACTTCACACCTACTAGCACTTCCATCACCCACTTTAGATGGGACTGCAGAACTCTGGGTTGCCAGCACTTTCTAACACATTACTATTTGTATAATGCAAGGGCACAACAACATTTCATACTAAGTGAAACAGACACACTCTGGGTTTTAGACCTTTATTAATGACATTACACACTTTTCCAGAGGCTCACTCCTTTATTTGTTTTAACGGTATATATGGCAGACATGTTCACGACATATTATACCTTTATTAATAGGTTAGAACACTCTTTTTTCAGGCTCACTCACATATTATTTTATATGACAGTGCCTGCAGAGATATTATTCCAGACATTTGTTACCTTTCTTAATGGGTTACTACACTCTGTTTCTGCCTCTCTAACATTTTTATCTGACAGTATATGCAGAGGACTTATTCAGTCCATTTTATGGCTGCATTATTGGACTACAACACTTTCTTTCATGCTCTCTCCCATATTTTATATAACAATACATGCAGAATAATCACTAACCTGCCTGGCGGTGCAGCCTTAGCAGCCTATCTTCATAGGTCACCTGCAGCTGTAAAGTAAATGAAGGGATATTGAGACATTCCTATCCATTATACGTACTCCATTTTAAATCCTTACATACTGCATTCCATGGCTACATACTCAGTTGTGGGGCATCCTGCATCCCACGGGCCTCCTGTATCCACTGGTTCAGGTGGTCCTCCTTTCATCTCTTCAGGTCTGCATGGTGGTGATGGACCTGCTCACCAGTCCGGGGAACACCTGTGGCACTGGTGAGGTCACGAGCTAACCAGTTCCAAGCTTCTGCCTTGTATTCCGTCCCTTGGAACTGGCCCTGCAGGAGTCCTGCTTCATGATGGTGGACTAGGAGTCAAACCATGTATTTGGACTCTTCAGTGCCCCATCTCTGCACTCGGAAGCACACACCCTCTCCAACACCAGACATTCTGAACGCAGATGTGAGCTACAATCAGTTATGGCGTGTATTCCCACCTGTGGGGCTTAAATATGCCACATTTCCCACACTTTTTTGTGATTGGTCATTTTGTAAAATTCTCGGCTGACTGCAGACCTGCTTAGTAATGGTTAAACTACCATTCCTAAGTTTATGTATGTTAATAGTGGCTGTTTCCTCTATCTTGTCATGGCTTAGTGGTTCTGTACTTTGATTATGATGCAAAGGGTCCTGCGTTCAAACCTTGTCATTCTTTTATTTTAATACTGTCTAGACAGGCTAGGGGGTGTGGCTGCATTTAAGCAACTTAGCTCTATGTTGCTCCCTGGTGCCCTACGTTGCCCTGATTGGCACAGCACGCACGTCCATGCAAACACATTGCTCTGGGTGAAGCGTTTTTTAAATGTTGGGCAATTCTATTGCGCTGGGTAAAGTGCTATTACACTATGGGCAACTCTGTTTAGCTGCGTAATGTGCTGTTAAACTATGGGCAACTCTGTTTAGCTGGATAAAGCGCTATTCAACTATGGGCACCTCGGTTTATATGGGTATAGCGCTATTAAACTACGGGCACCTGTGTTTAGCTGTGTAAAACATTGCTTAATGGCAGGCTATTATATATCTGGGTCTTTTAAAAATTTATATTTTGTCCTCTGATACATTGGCCATGTCACTGCTTTTAATAAAACTTTAATCATATTTGTCTGGTCTTATTTCAAATACTGATTTAAAACATAAATAAGAAGGGGAGTGGTGTGACTCGAACAGTGAATGTCTTCTCGTTGTGCATACGCTCTACCATTACACTATTGCTATTTGGATTAATTTGCATAAGTAGTTCTTATATGCTCTTCAATGTCACAATTGCTAACTGTGGTTAAGCAATGGGCACACCGGCGCAAACAAGTGCAAATACGGGCAGCTATGTTGTGGATTTAAAAAAATAATTTAATGTTTTCTATTTTATAACTCTGATGGGGATTTACAGTGTCAGGGAGTGTGGTGTTGGGTGCAAGTACATTTGAGCGGACTCGCTCTTGTCTGTTGACATTATGCTTTTTAAAACCTTGCAGCGGGGTGGACTTTTAGACTGCTCAGCAGTCGGACACGCCCCCTGCTTGCCTACTCAGTCCGTGTAAGAGTTGGATGAGTCAGCGTGCCCTCATGAATATTCATGACATGCTGATGTCATACCGTTCAACTGCAGCCTCCGAATAAGACATATTAAGTCTTACACGGAGGTTTCATGAATCCAGCCCAATATCCTGATGCAGAGATTAAACAAATGCACTAGTTATATAAATGGAACTTTAGTAGGTGTGTTATGAATAACTTTAAGGAATGATCTTGCTTTTGTAACAGATGAATGAAGTCCCAAGTTTTCCATACATAATGAGAATAAGGGGAGCTGCTGGCCATACCTCTCGACCTGCAAGTGCAAGAAAACTGCACAAAGCTAAAAATAATGAGAGGTGAGCAAAGGCCTTAAATACAGGGACACATTTTAAATATCACTGTTGCACACTTAGAATGTGTCTAGAATAATAGATGTTTCTTTACCATGCATATTTTGAAGAATATGAAGTCTGAAACACAAATGTATGTCATAATTAGTGACAGAAATCCTCAGTGATTTGCTACAAAACCACATATTTTACAAGTAACAGACCAAAAATACGTGGCAGATATCTGGACATTCTATAAAAATCTTGACAGCTGACAGATATATTGCCAGCAAAATTGTTAGATTTAGATATGTGAAGTAAAAGCTTATCAGAGGACTGTAAAGCTTTGAAGGTCTATACAGCTGTGTAAGATTTGCAAGACATGTACAATTGTTTGGATTGTTTAATAGATTGTGAATACTTGGTAGCTAGCAGTATATTAGACAGTGGAGTAATTCTAAGCACTACAGATTAAAGAGGGCCAAACAGTGATAGGGTTATATGAGGGAGATTGGCAGCAAATGCTCTTACCCAGTTGTGACAGTTTGAGCTTGTTTTGCTGGTTTGCTTGTGATTATAGATGGTGAGTAAATCAAAATGGTTAGAAGGCGGGAAGAGGCAGTATATTTTCTTGCTACGTCTAACAAATATGGTTTAACTCTATAGTGAGAGTTTTGTTTTTGGTGCATGCACGTGCATGTGTGTGCGTGTATTTGTGTGTTTTGTTTTTTTATTTTTTTAACTATATGTTATATATTATGTTTAATTTACGATCTTAATAGATATAAATACCCAGAAGTTTTATATGAGTAACAAGTTTGATTTTTGTAATGCAGGAAGAGATAGTAGTGAAACAGTCTAGAATGAGAGGCTATCGGATTGGTTGGTGGGTTGTGCTAAAGTTTAGAAAAAAGATTTTAGGAGAACTATTGAGTAAAGAGGAAAATGAATAAAATGCGAGTTAAAGAGGTTGACTGTATTTACTGAGTTATTATGAGGTTTAAGTGTTTGTGGGGATTAAGTGTAGAACTGGATTGTGTTGAATGACCTGGATTGAGTATTTGATTTATAGAAGACCAGAATATTTTGAAGGTATGGAAATCTTTGCTTTGCGATTTTGTATTATTTGTTTTTGTCTAATCTAATCTGGTATATGGTTTGATTTCTAAGCTGTCTAAAATTTTGAAGGTCTGTATGTATTTTACTGTACTTACATACTTTTCAAGCTCTGTCTCTTTCTCTTAAAAGATGTTTTGTATTTCTGCACAGTCAAGATGTAGGGTTAACCTTTACAGATTTTTTTTCAGACTGGGGCCAGTTCATTTAATATATTTAGAAAAAATATATATATATATAATAAACTCAGATGCTGCATCATCTATGGGTAAGTGTTTTAGGTTATTCTAATTACAAAGTTTTAAGTAGGAGGTAAGAGTGTTTGTATATGTGTGACAGATTACATGCAGTGTTAAAGCATTTTTGTTTCTGGCTGAATGTTTGCTTTCTGATGTGGTAAAAAAGGGAGATGGCTACTTATACAGTCTCAGAGTGTACCTAAGGGAGTTTTATTTAGGGTGGCAATAACGATCCAGTCTATTGTGCCTTTATTTGTTATTTTTGTTGAAGCAAGTGGGACTGGTAATCAGCTGTTGTAATCCATATAAATGTATGGCATGGTATTAAGGGAGACTGGGAGACAGTGCATATTGAAATAACTTAATATCATTTTTTTCTTGTGAGATGTTGGATGGGACCCAGAAGTAGAAATCTTCTGCAGTACTAAAATAGTTCCCAGTGGAAAGCTAGGCGCCTAGGAATTATATGATTTTGTATTGGTTAAGTATGATAGTTGCTAAAAGGATTTTGGCATTGTTAAATTGAAGAGAGTTTAATGGTAATTGAGGTAGCTGAATAGTACTTTTATAGCTTACTGCAACTCCATCACTTCTTTATTTTTTCCTGCCTGCCTTTGAGAATATTATAGTTTGGAGGAAGAATTTCAATATCTGTAATGTCTGTTTTTAGCCATGTTTCTCTTACAATATCTGGTGAGTGCAAGGCTAGTCAAGCTTCTTATGTTTGCATAGAGGATGTAGAAAGAGGAGGATTTTGAGGGGCACTTTATAGAATAGTTGGTATAAGTGATAGAAGTAGAGTTTGATTGGTGGGAGGATATGACTGGACCAGGGCTAGGGTGAATTCCACCACTAAGTTTTAGGTTCTAGAAAACATGTTGGCTATGAGCTGACCATATACCGTAATTTGCATGTGAGAGGACTGAGACAGAAAAGATTGCTGGAGGGTGAGACCATGACTATATATGCAAGTTAGAAATGGTAAAACAGATTATAGAAATTGGAAGACAGTGCACCAGTATACAGGTGTATAGGTGACTAGTGGATTATAGTGGGAGTAGATAGTAATCTAGTGTACCAGGGCTGAAAATAATCATGCTAATGTCTGGAAGATGAATTAAAGAGAAGAATAAAGACTGAGTGTAGGTTGGTAGTGACATAATGGAGAGGGTCTGTAGAAGACTGGCTGATGGTTAGGGAGTGGATTATTAGCAGAATGTACTATGACTCAGTGATGTGAGGGACATGGTGACAGAGATGTTTAAGTTTAGACTAAGTCAGAATGGGTGGGAATTGGTGGAAGGAGATGGAAGCAAAGTGAGCCCGTGGGCCCACCCAAGGCACAAAAGCTGCACATTTTTCAGTTAAGAAAAAGAATCTGTTTCTTCTGACAAGAAAGTTTTACTCAAAATTCTAACCCAATTAAAATCAAATAACTGTTGTGTTACAGGCAGCATTGACCTGTATTTGTAGTGACTGAAAGTGGTAGGTAAATGTTATAGAACAGTGGATACAGTTAAAGTTATAGTACTATACACACACACACACACACACACACACACACACACACACACACACACACACGCACAGGGTTACAACACAAGCTGGGCATGTGAAGGTGGTAGGTGAGATAGTCAAACATTGCGAGTGCTCATTACAGGACTCTGAACACTGAATCAAAGGGAGCCTAAACTGGTAAGAATTGTAAAAGTGCAGTTATGTCTTCTGCAGCGATTCTGGTCTGTGTAGAAAGCAAAGTAAAAATGTTACAGTGGAGCTGTATCTTGGAGTCACACAGATCATCCAATATGTAGTTTCAGAATAACAGGCCATATAGAGAAGAACTGAGACAGAGAGAGAGAGAGAGAGAGATGTAAACCATAAAGTAAGTAACAGGTAAGAACTTAGCACAATTATAATGATGCCAGTACTGACAGGCCAAAAAGCAGAGTCTAGATTTATAGGTTCATAGGTAGGTACTAGGCTATCTGCCCAAAGGCATTTATAAGCCTAGCCGGAATGTGTTGGCTTTCACCTCCCCCTTAGATTAGTTCCCTGTGCCTCTGTCCAGCAGAGCCATTGAAGTGATCCCTGGGTAAACTTTCTGTTTCCCATCCACTCGTCAAGGTTTCTCTTGAAGAGGGTTAGCGAAGAGCTCTGCCTAATGTAGATTGGAATCTTGTTCGAGAGCATGGGAAGTCTCTGGGACAGGAATCCATCCCTCCAGCACGTCCTATTTATTGTTGTGGTGAGGTTTAGATCCCTGGAGCATGTGGCTCAAGGGGATATGGTTTTCTTTAGGTGGAGCATATACATCAATTCTGGGTTGGACATGGCCTTGTATGTCAGGCAGAGAACACCTCTGAGTAGGTGGTATGCAATCAAGTACAGCTGGAGTTTCTTCAGTTGAGCTGCATAGGGCATCTGCTTGAGGCCAGTGATCCTCTTGGTGAGGAATTTCTGTGGTCTTTCCAGTTGTTGCAGGTGTCTTGTATGGTACATCCCAAATGGGGCATTGTACTCTATGATGCGTCTGATGAGTGATGTGTAGAGGGGCCCAATGACCTCTTTCGATCTGGATGCAAACCCTTTTGTGATTAGGTGGGCCACATAGAAGGATTTTCTAACCACTTTGGCAATGTGATTATCAAAGGAGAGGTTACTATCTACTTGGGTCCCCAGATCCCTTATTACGTCTTTCGTATTTAGGGGGCTACCATCTATGTGGTAGTTTGTGGGTACTTTGTTTTTTCCAAAGGGGATGACTATGCACTTTTTGGCATTTAGCCTGAGGCCATGGTTTTGACACCAAGTATCTGTCTCAGTGAGACCCTTTTGGAGGATGTCTGTGTCAGCCGGAGAGTCAATTATATCCCCTTGTTTGCAGTCATCTGCGAACATGGTCAGCCATAGTCCTTCTGTGCTTGCCTGTACCTCTGAGAAGTATATGCCGAACAGGAGGGGTCCTAGGACTGAGCCCTGGGGAATGCCACTTGTAACCGGTTTAGAGTCAGACCTAGCTCCTGCAACTCTTACCATGTGGGTTCTGTCCATGAGCCAGTTGGCAACCCATCTCCTGATGTAGGGGTTTATGTTCAGGCTGGTGAGCTTGTCTATAATACCTGAGTGGGGAATGGTGTCAAAGGCCTTTTCAAGGTCTAGGTAGGCTGTGTGGACAACTTTTCCCTCATCTATAGCCTTGGTAACTGTCTCAAAGAAGTCCACCAGGTTTAGGAGGCATGATCTGCCCTTAACAAAGCCGACTGGATGGGGTCCAGTGTTTGAAGGTTTCCAATGTCTCTGTTAATGAGATCCATGATGATGCACTCCATAGCTTTGCAGACCGAGCTAGTCAGGCTTATAGGGTGATAGTTCCTGGGGTCCGTTGTGGCTCCACCTTGTGGAGCGGAATGGCCGTTGCTGTGCACCACTCTGTGGGCATGTAGCCTGTGGAGAGGCTGAGTTTAAACAGTGTGCTTAGTTGAGGGGTTAGTTCATCTTTGAGCTCATGTAGGATGCAGCCTGGGACACTGTCCGGTCCCATTGATGCTGTGTTTTTGGCTTTGGAGATGGCTGTTTTTACATGAGTGTCTGTGATTTCAGGGGCACTATATTCTTCTGGTATAGTTATGGGCCCTTTTGGGGGGTGAGAAGGGGATGAAGTTTGCACTGAACCTGTCTGCCAAGATTTTGGCTATATCAGTCAGTTCTGCACTAACTCAGAGCAGATCTGAAAATTGCCACTTAGATTCTTGACATAGCTAAAGAATGCCTTGTGGTTATCTTTGGAGTCCATGGCAATTTTCTTTCGAAGCTAGCCTCAGATGATTTTATGAGGGAATGTAGTTTCTTGCTGATACTGATCAGGGATGTCTTCCTTTCTTGGGATTTTACTCTTTTCTGTTCTAGTTTCCTCCTTTTATTGTATAGCTTGTTTATGGCAGGGGTCCACAAAACTGGTTTCCTTATCTTGGAGGAGTGAGACTTGGTTTTGTTTTTGATAGCATGATCCATGCATTCTTGTAGGTGCCCATAGAGTGCATTTGTAAAGGATTTTGTAGCTTGGACAGCATTATCTTTTAGAATGTGGGCTTTGAAACTTCCCACCTTGGTCTTAAGTAATGTGAAGTTTGCTTTTGAAAAGTTTTTCACAGTGGTTTCTTTGACCAGGGGTGGTTGCAGATTGTGGATATCCAGAGTGATTATTTTATGGTCAGATCTAACCAGCAAGGGTTTGACCTCCGGTGTGGAACACCGGTCGCCCATGTTGGTGATGACCAGGTCCAATATGTTGTCACCTCTGGTGGGGGTGTTGACCAGCTGATCCAGGGCATTTGAGTTTATAAATTCTAGGAGATGTTGAGCAAGGGAGTTCGTACTTGAGTAGTTCTCCCAGTTAATGTTTGGGTAATTGAAATCATCCAATATCAGGGTGTTTGGTGGGACCTTTATGTTTCCCAGTGTTTCCGGGAATGCAGAGTGGGGGTCCTCGGACTTGGTGGGTGATCTGTAGCAAGCTATAATTTGAATAGCAGTTTTGCCTGTTGCTAGTTGCACGTGGATGATCTCTGAAGCATCGTACTGTGCCACTAACCTGGAGGTGTGGGTATCCTTGAGAAATATGGATTCTCCCCCGCCTTTTGTATTTCGGTTCGGGTTTTGTGGCTGAAATGTATGGTATGAATTGTACCCTGGTAGTGCTGGAGTGCTCTCTAGAGCCTCAAACCAGGTTTCTGTTACTGCACATATATCAATTTTTTTCATACTGAAAAGTGCCTCGAGTGCATGCATTTTGAGGTTTAGACTTCTGGCATTGAGCAGCATTACCCTCAGTTTTTTGTTACTTGTGCTATTTATGGTGGTGGGTTTGTCTTTTGAGCCTTGCCTAAAAAAGGCACTATGGGGGTGGCAAGAGCCTTGGCCAGTATTCAAAGCCTAAGGGTGACAGGTGCAAGCCATCTCTAGCAAAGCAGCATGGCTTGTCGAGCATGTCATCCCAGGCTGACAGACACTGGATCCCCTTTGAATGACACCAGAAGCTTAGCCAATTGTTGAAATTGATAATTTTTTCTCTATACAATGGTATCATTCTTGGTGAGGGCAGGATGCTACTCAGGGTCAGGGTCATACCGGCCTAGGCTACATGATCTGAGAGCTCCTCCATGTCTCTTTTCATGTAGTCAAGGGAGGTACGGCTCAGGTCATTCACACCAACATGGACAATGACAGAGTCATATTTGTACTTGTTCTGGAGTGACCTGAGTGCTTGTGTTATGTGGCGGATCCTGGCACCTGACAGGCAACTAACAGTAACCTTCAACTTGTTCAGCCTAGTGAGTGGGACGTCAGTGTGCCTGACTATAGAGTCACCTATTACTAGTGTGTTGGGAATGTTATTTTGCCTTAAGGGCTGTGATTGTGTGGCACACTGGTTTTGTGAAGTATGTGTTTCATGGTTTGTGTTGGGGGGGGTGGAGTTAGCTTGGCTGTCTGCTTTTGAGGTCTCTGTTGCTTTTGCAGATTTTTATTTATATCCTTCGAGTATGTTTTTGTGTATTTATGTGTATTTTTTGCCAGTGCTGGTTTCATAGATCTATGTGAGACTGGTGGTGTGATGCAAGTAATTCCCTTTTCCTCTTGACTGACTGGTCCAGTCTTGGGTTGAGAGAGCTTAGCCTCCAGTTTGGCTGTATAATTGCATCTCTTGCATGTATTAGTGTTTGGTGGAAGGAGGAGAGGGTTGTTTGTGTACATGAGACAAATGTAACATTGCTTCAAAATGCCCAGATTCACCAGTTGGACTGGAGCGTACACCTGAAACTGCCCTTTAGACATGCCTGGATAGGTACAGTGAAGTGTTTTACTGATTGGCTGGTAAGGTCGAATAGAGAGCCTTGTCCTTTTCTACAGTATAGGGGGGTCTAGTGCTAAGGTTTATTAGTGCTTGCTATAAGTTTTGGGCAAGTGCCGGGATGAGAAGTGAATGATTTGAGTGCTTAAGTTGAAAGTTTGTCTAATTCCAAGGGAAAAATTGAACAGTAGACTTTGTGGAGCCGGGAATAGTTATACCCTAGCTAACTGGCGCTGTCCACTATGCAAAACTGTGCAAATGCAGGTTTTATAGCAGGGAAATGAAAGAGATAGAAATTAGCCCAAAATGGCCAATAAACCATTAATTTCTAGGCTGAAACCACTCCTCCAGGGACAGATAGGCTGCTCAAAGCTCCCTCTCTCACAGTGAGCAGGGAAACTTCCTTCTATCCAAGTAAGGTATGAGCAAACACAGAAACTTGTTACATAGCCCTGAATTCAACACTAACCTGAAAACTAGACTAAACTAGCATAGAAAGGTGGGAAAACAAGTTTTTTTTTGTTTGTTTTTTTCAGAAAATAAAGCAGATACAATAAAAAAAAAACACTTTAAATGCACAGAAATTATTGTCACACTTGAGTGTATAGCCTGCAACAGTTAAACAGGTAATTTCAACACAAAAATGACTTTGTTAAAGTGCAGGCAGTAAAATAAGTACAATATTAGCTGAAACAAGCTTTTTAAATCTCAGAAACTCTAGATAATCGGCATTTTAGGCGTAATTAGCTAAAGGCAGCAAGAAAATGCAGAAAAATTATACTTAATCACTCCAAAGTCTCTCTTTTGTCCCTCTGCTGCTGTAGAACTCTGCAGGGCACCAAGCAGTAGCTTGCTGTGCTGTATACTAGCACAAAAACTTTGCAAATGTGGGTTTTATAGCAGGGAAATGAAACAGATAGAAATTAGCACAAAATGACCAATAAACTACTAATTTCTGGGCTACTCTTAATAGGTACAAAATACTACCAACTCTTTTCTTATATTATCAACAATGCATGATTATTATTGTAACTTGCATACATACACACACACACACACACACACACACACACATATATATATATATATATATATATATATATATATATATATATATATAGACACACAGGTCTACTTTTACTCAATGAAATTGCACTTGTTTGAATTCCAAAGAGCTGATCCCACTCAGAGAACTTCCATTCAACCAAAAGCACAGACTACCAAACTCCTTTCCCTGGGAAACAAACCATTTGACCACCAGGGAAAAAAACTGAATGGAAACAATTTAAACCCTCCCAGGTAGGGGGCTCCACCCATACCCCCACCCCCTCTAACTAAATAGACCAAGTCCGTGATCGCACTAGACTGGGGAAAAGGGCAAAATTCACCCTGGTGGCCAAGTGGTTAATTTCCTAGGGAACGAAGTTCGGTAGTCCATGCATTTGACAAAATGGAAGTTCGCTGAAGTGGAGTCAGCTGTTTGAGATTCAAAGAATTGCTGTTTCAGTGAGTAGAAGTAGACTCATATATATATATATATATATATATATATATATATATGTATATATATATATATATGTGTGTGTGTGTGTGTGTGCGCATCTCTCTCTCTCTCTGTATATATGTATATGTATATAGATATAGCTACAGATATATGCACATACACACATGCAAAAAATATATCCAAAAATAGGCAGTTCAACAAAATCCTTATATCAAAGTGTTATCTCAGAAAGACATGATTCATTTAATAAAAACATAATGTTCTAGCAGCATTATCCCAGGCTCATACCAAAGTATGGGCATCAGTGTGGCACTATTAAATACTAGGAGTCTAAACAGAAATACATCAAAACATGAGGCCCTCCTCCAACTAGATAGCATTCATATTTGTGTAGTTTTTGAGACATGGATTCAGTGCAATGACAGCACTCCCCCTTCCCTAGGGTTTATAACCTATCATGCTTATAGAACCCTCGGCAAGTACTAGGGATTATCTATATTTGTTAGAAACAAAATTCCTTCACAACAAATTACTCTCGACCCTGACTTGGAACTCCTGGAGATGTAAATCACCCATAATAAATTCAACTATTACTTCATTGCCAGCTACAGGTCCCATCAGTATTACCAAAGATCACAGAAATTACCATTAAGGCATTAAATATCAAGACAACTACCTTCTTAACAGGGAACGTCAATTACCCAAGCATTGATTGGCACACTTACAACTCTAAAAAATAGTTATGCACAGGATTTCCTAGACTTCATTAACACTGGAGCAAATTATATAATTACCCGTTAGAGGTTCATATATCATTGACCTTGTCCCTACCACCATAGTAGCCACTTTTTATCTCCTCAGCACTGGTTAAATCTGACCACAAATCAGTCATCTTCTCTATCAGGTCACCAAGACAAGACCATCTATACGGACTTCTCCAGGACAAGCCTACTTCAGATTGTAGAAGGTCTATTCAAATTTCCCAGCAATCCCTAATCCAGACTGCTATTTAACCCGTCCCGATTATGAAGAAAAGGCATTACATTAGAGTACAGATGCCCAGAAGTCTATGCAGTTACAACTGCATAAACTGGAAGGAGATTGGACTGCAACATCTGCAGGCACGTATGGATAGCTTCTCTCACGGGAAGAAAGGACATTGTATTATTTTGAATGAAGATCTCATGGGAAAAGCTGCTGCAGGAAGAACAGACATTCTAGGATGAAGCTGCTGCAATTCCAAACTCAGGTACTGTGTGACAAAGCTGCTGCAAATTCCAAACTCAGGGTTTATGTGTGTGTGTATGTGTGTGTGTGTGTGTGTGTGTGTGTGTGTGTGTGTGTGTGTGTGTGTGTGTGTGTGTGTGTGTGTGTGTGTAATGCCTCAGTTAAATATACCTGGTGGCTAGAGAGAAACCTCAGGAAATATACCTGGTGGTTAGAGAGAGTAACTCAGGCTCAAACTCTGTATCTTGGATGCAGGTAGCAAGAGCCTGAATTCCCTACCCAGCACCACTTGTGAAAACTATTCAGATTGTTGCCTCATATTTTTGTTCTGTTCTGTTCCTCATAAAATCTGTGGTTTTCTGGATTTTGAATTCACTAAATAATGACAAGCATATGAATTCCCGACTTCATATTCTTCAGAAAGTACATGGTAACACAAAACATTTTACTCTAGCAATTTCTAAATTTATAAGATCAATAATTGAAATTTGTCCCTATTTTTGGGGCTGTATTCCCCCATTATTGGCTGTTTTTTATGTTAAGAGGTTGAGGGTTATGGTGAAAACTGAATTCACTGAATATGTTTGGGGTTTGTATTCTCCCATTATTGGCTTTGTCCTGGTGTTTTGTGCTAAGAGATTGAGAGCTATAGTGAGAACTGAATTTACTACATTATAGCCATTTAAGTTTCAGTCTTGCTGGCTTTCAAGCGACAGCTGATTTGGCATAGTGGTATGTTGCACTGATTATAGTGTACAGGGTCCCGGGTTCAAGACTTGGCAGTGAACAGCATGTTAATAGCACAAAACATTTTATTCTAGCAGACCTCCAAGATTATACAAGCAATGTTTAAAATGTGTCCCTAGTTCTTGGGGTTTTGTCCTCCCCCAATAAATGTTGGATTTTTCCAGATTTCTTGTGTTGCAAAATTGAGAGATACAGTTGAGTGTTGAGTGGATTTTACAAGGAGCTGAGAGCTTCACGAGAATAGACGTTTAGTGCTGCTTATGCTAAGTCTGCTTGCATTGTTAATAGCATAACAGGTTGAATGCTTGATTTTGATGCAAAAGGCTATGGGATCTACTCCCACGAGATGTAGATGCATTGCTGATACTGTACTGTGTTGTACTTTTAAAGGGGGAGGATGCTGCAGTCCTGAGAATGTCCTCTTTGGTGGAGATACCTAGTAACTATGAAGCTGTTATCAGTTTGCATTCCACTCCATATTGCAATATTACTAGCTTACTGTTTTTTAATGTAACATAGGCAATTTATTCTTCAAGAGCAACAGGTACTTTATTTGTAGATGAAACAATGAAATATAAAGTTGTATGCTAGCAAAGACCTCTTCATCAGTTGCAGATCTCTTTAATGTGGAATTATTTAGATGACTTTTACTTCTGCAGATATGTACATATTTACTGATACTGGTGGACTGTAGAAGTTTGAGTAGACTTTTATGATGGAAATGTTCTGAATTGGGCAGTTTTGTCATTATTGGTGCATGCATTTTGTTTCATTGTTTACTGGAAAAATGTTCAAAACAATAAATTTAAAACACCCTCTAACAACTGTACTTTATTATACAAGGAATATAATTTAATACAACCAGGAAGGTGTATCATAGAACACAAGTATATTTCATGTGCAAGGGGCCTATGATTTGAAAACAGCCCAAAGTTATCTGCCACTGGCTAGATGTATTTTCTTTGAATGTGGGCTTCAGTGCTGTTTCAATTAATGTGAGTTTCAAGGGCAGAGAAGTTTTATTGCTAAGCCTGTTGTCATTGTGAGACTACATTGCTTTGTTTAACAGATGTCTATCAGTGTTTGTGCTGTAAAATGTAAAATAAAAACTTGAAATCAAATCCAAATCACTGTAGAAGTAAAGCAATATACACATTACAGTGTTTATGGTAAATGGGGTGAAATTGCCAAGTAATGGATCATTGGAATGACTGCAGTGGGGAGGCTCCAATCGACCATGATTTTGTGAGAGGGAAGGGCAGCAAACTCAAAGACAGCCCCAGCTGAACTATACCTCCCAAATGTCCAGATTTTCACAGAGTTAATAGATTTTTACTTCTTATTTTTTGGTTTGTTCCTCATACAATTTGTGGTTTTCTGGCAAATCATTTAGAAATGAAGTCACTAAATAATGACAGACATTGAGTTTCAGACTTCATATCCTTTAGAAAAATATATGCTAAAGTAAGACTTGTTATTCTATCAACTAAGTTTATACAAGAGCAAATTTTAGTACTGTTTATATGTACCCCCAATATATTTGGCCCTGTCCAGATTTCTTGCATTAAGAGGTTGAGAGGTACATGCAAATAAATCGCTTTATAGAATTAGGTATATCCAAACCTCTCAACTGTCCACAATTTTGGCTCAAAATGTTGCTCTCCCCCTAATAATCCCATCAGTAAAATGGCAATTTTGGAAGAAAACATGGAGGGGTTTACAATTAATAAATAATTGTAATGATCAGAGTTATATATTCATTTTCTTTCAGAAATGCATGTAGGTTCTCTTATTTTGTGAGCTGCTCTACTTAACAGTACTAATATTAAAAACATGTCTGTTCTCTGACAGGTTCCCAGCTGTATTATGTGGCTATTTTATATTTTTGCATCACATTTTTAGTCCATTTTTCATAACATTGTGATTTTCTGCCAACTTAGTGGCAAATCATTAAAGATTGAAGTTAGAAAATAATGACAATCATTTAAGATTCAGATTTCATACCCTTCATAAAATTCATACTAATGCAAGACCTTCTATTCTATTATCTTTCTATGTTTATAAGAGCAATATTTAAAGCTGTCCTTATTTTTGGGCCTTTATCCCACTTCTGTTTATGGCTTTGTCATAATTTCTTGCTCTGAGGTTGAGGGGTATGATAAATGTGTCAGGGCCATCACCATCAGCTAGAGACATTTCAAATTGTGACACACTTGTATCCCGCTCCCCATGTAGTGACTCTTGATGTGTCCAAACAAGGTAAGGAGCAGTTATGCACTGTAAATGTGTAGAGTATCCCCCCATCCAAGGTAGGAAAAAAGTACTACAGTGGCTTTTCATCTGTCCTTGATTTTGCAGAATTCTGGTCTTCTGTCATATTTCTATACTGTTTATTTATGCTTCTTATAATTCATAAAATGCATGTTGTTGCAGTGCCTGTTGCTCTGTTTTTAAGTAGCAATGCTTTAATGACCATCAGGTAAGCTTGTCTGAGATTGAAAGATGCAAGTAAGCTTTAATAAGCATTCTGTTAAAGAATTACCAACATTGAAAGCCTTTTTGTTGTTGCCATGCAGATAATATTTACATAACTAGATAACATATAAGCCTTAGGTATTGAAATGCATATGACAGCATTTGTAATAAAGGACAGGATTACAGTATTTTCAGAAGTTCATTACATTTGTTGGAGACTTGCAGTCATCTTTGCAGGTTTTACCTGTAAAAACTAAACAGAATGCCAGTCTATCATGTGTGGTCCATAACCTGTGCAGTAATCCTTTAAGCAATTTATCTTGAGCTTATTTCTTGTTTGCTGTTCATTTTTTACTTTGATCATGTTTTCCCCAAGAAACAAGTAGATAGTTGTTGTCAGGCAGCAGGTCTTTTTTGGTTAGGAAACATTTTTACAAGTGGGGGTATCACAGAGATTGCTACTTTCAGCATGTTACTTGGTACTTTTATAAATCTGAATATAAATTATAATTAGAACTGCAGTGCAAGGAGAAGTGGTTTGAGTTGAGTGCTGCTTGTTTTTTTATACTTGATTTTGACTGGAATTAAAATAATGTATTTAAAAAGTAATTTATTTTTTCATGCCTTACAACCATTTTGTTTCCATCTAGATATTAAGTAAACTGTCATATAGCCAATGCATTGAAATATATTTTTCTTCTCCACTTCATTTCACTTAAAGTCCCAGTTTTTGTGGTTTTGAGTATATCCCTGCCCCTTTCCAGTTGGCCACACCCCTTCACATTGGCCCCACCCATTCAGCTGTCTCCTGTCCTGTAGCCCCCCTTTGATTTGAAGTCACCAGCCACCACTGAAATGGATTCAACTGAGAGGGCTGCCATATTCACCTTTGACTTCTGCCAGCACCTGAACAGTTGCATAGAAAGCTGAGTACCCATCCACCCTGGCGAAATACAATGGAAATTCAGGAAAAAAACTCTGGTTGAACTACTGTTTAATAAACTGTACAAAAAAGAAGGAAAATTATAAAAAGTTGCAAGAAATTTTCATCTCCCTACCTGAAGACTACACTGAGACATACTAGCAAGAAACTTAAAAACACGATTAGAAAATGTAGAGTATGAATTTAAGGTTGCTAAAGATTCCAAAGGAAGCTACAGATCTTTTCTTCCGTTGTGCCAATAAATTAAGGAATAATGTCCAATACTGTATTCAGCTTATCCATAATAATATCACTCATTCTGACCCCAAGAATATAGCTAATATAATTAGCAGAATCATTTAGTGCCACTGCAAACATTGCCTTCCTACATTGTTGCCCCCACAGACCCTGAGAATTTAGTTTCTCCCAAAATCACTTAAGAACAAGTTCTAGAGTCCCTTTTAAAGGCTACTAAAATGATGCCTCCATGGGAGCAGCCATTATACCAAGATGCATACTCATCCCTGCCAGTTGTATACTATATAAGCCTCTTATTAAACTATTCAGCCTCAGCCTTTCTACATGGCTTGTTCCTGATGCTTGGAGACCAGCCACTGTAACTCCCCATGTAAGGGTGTTTCTTCTACAGATCCAGGTAATTATAGACCCATCATCCTCACTAGCCTTATATGCAAAGCCTTGGAACGCATCATAGCAGAGCTTGTTTATGCAGACATAGGCAACTTAGCTGATATAGATCCTAATCAGTCTGGTTTTGTGAAGGGCAGGTACTGTATCCTGAACCCAGTAAGCATCCTTGAAAAGGTTACAGGGTCACAGGACAGTGGGCATTCTGTGCACATTGCTTATCTTTTACACTTTCAGCTAGGACAGTGCCTAGCCTTCTTCAGACAAACAGTTAAAATATGGTAAACCAATGCCTTTTATCTAATCAAGTCAGTGATGTCATCAATTAAGCAATGTTGTTAGTAACCATAACAACATATTATCGCAGCCTACTTTTATATAACAAGTTATAACTCATTAACTTATAATACAGGAAATGATGAACAAAACCATATATATTCCTATCTCATCTTATATTTAAAAACACACTTATATGTGTATACATGTTAAAAACTGAACTATACAAATTTAATAACAACATACTCTACTTAAAACACTAAATCAAATTCATACTAAGTAAGTCAAATTCATAAAAATACTTATGAATTCCCTGGTTCTCCTTTGTGTGAAAATAAAGACTAAAAAGTACCTAATTAAACAAACACGTGTAACACTGAAATGTTGAATACTAATAACAGACACTTGGCAATAAGGGGTCCTTCTGAGCATGAAACCAGAATGGCAGAGGATACAATTCCCTCTATGGAAACTTTTTTGAATGTCACACATCTTTTTAACAATTTAAACTCTCAAGTTGGGCCTTCAAATAACTTGAATGAATAGATTGAGAATGTTCTTTCCACACATATTAATGAATTTGACACTAAACTTTTCAAATGTAAAAAACTTCAGTTAGAAGTGTCATACCTAAAGGAGTGTGTTCACAAGAAAGTCATCCCAAAAGGGTTACGTCAGTGGAGATATCCTGCAGGGTTAATTGAAAGGGTAAATCCCGCATTACCCACACCGAGACGTGGGTTATTGCTATTATACTATGACATTATTTAAGAAAAGAAATAATTACTTTTCTTAAATAATGGCATTGTATAATGCCTCTTTGCTGCCCTTCCGCAGCTGTCTGGTATCCGCGGCAGTTCTGATGTACTGTGCATGCCTACGCAATACATCAGAGCTGTGGCCAAACGCAAGATCTCCATTGCTTTTTACTGTTTCACTATGTTAAATGGGTTTAACATAGCAAGACAGCTTTAAAGTAAGCAACGGAGATGTCTGTTGCTTATTTTAAAGCTGTCTCACTATGTTAAACCCATTTAACATAGCGAAACAGTAAAAAGCAATGGAGATCTTGCTTTCTCCGTTGCTTTTTTTTTTAAACCTGTCTCGCTATGTTAAACCCATTTAACATAGCGAGACAGGTTTAAAAAAAAAAAGCAATGGAGAAAGCCAGATCTCCATTGCTTTTTACACACTGTGTCGCTATGTTAAAGGAGTTTAACATAGAGAGACAGCTTTAAAAAAAGCAACGGAGATCTCGGTTGCTTTTTTTAAACCTGTGTCGCTATGTTAAACTCTTTTAACATAGCGAGACAGTGTTTTAAAAGAGACTTATACTAATGGAAAAAGTCCGGGCGATCGGATCTTTTTCCATTAGTATAAGTCGATTACCGATGCGCTGGCCAATCAGCGTGCACGTTTTGGAATATTAATGGGGGGTCATGGTATAATATAGCAATAACCAATGCCTGGGAGTGGGTAATGCTGGATTTACCCATGGTTGGTGTGGTTTAGTCACGAGGGTGAAGCCCGAGTGGCCAAACAAAGACAACCGTGGGTAAATCCAGCATTACCCACACCCAGAAGTGGGTTATTGCTATTATACAATGACATTATTTAAGAAAAAAAATAATTACTTTTCTTAAATAATGGCATTGTATAATGCCTACTTGCTGCCCTTCTGCAGCTGTCTTGGTATTCTGCGGCAGTTCTGATGTACTGCGCATGTGTATACTTACGCAGTACATCAGAGCTGTGGGCAAAAGCAACGGAGAAAGCAAGATCTCCATTGCTTTTTACAACCTTTCTCGCTATGTTAAACCCATTTAACATAGCAAGACAGTTTTGAAAAAAGCAAAGGAGAAAGCAAGATCTCCATTGCTTTTTAAAGTTTTGCTTTGTTAAATGGGTTTAACATAGCGAGACAGCTTTAAAAAAAGCAACGGAGATACTCCGTTGCTTTTTTTTAAAGCTGTCTCACTGTGTTAAACTCGTTTAACATAGAGAGACAGGTTGTAAAAAGCAACAGAGATCTTGCGTTCTCCGTTGCTGTAAAAAAAAAAGAGTTATACTAATGGAAAAAGTCCGGGCGACTGGACCTTTTTCCATTACTATAACTCTGATTTACAACGTGCACGCTGACCAGTCAGCATGCACGTATTGGAGTATTAATGGGGGGTCATTGTATAATAGCTTATATACTCTCTCTCTACATACACACAGACACACACACACAGACATACACACACACAGATAGATAGATAGATAGATAGATAGATAGATAAATAGATAGATAGATAGATAGATAGATAGATAGATAGATAGATAGATAGATAGATAGATAGATATGTATGCGTGTAGAGAGAGAGAGTGAGAGAGACAGTGAGAAATAAATAAATATAAATTATACAAATTCACACACACACACACACACACACACACACACACACACACACACACACACACACACACACACACACACACACATGCACATTCAGCAATAAAACAATCAAACCAGAAATTTCTGATAATAGAAAGCACTTTATCAATGAGCAGTTTCATCCTGAGCAGTCAGATATTTTCAGGTGATGAGTAGCATGATTAGCCAGCGTGTATCAAAGAAGCTAAGGAGTTAGAAAACTAAAAAAAATATTGGGACAATTGGAACAAGGTTAGAGAAGCCAGATCAAGAACTGTCCTACCCTAGAGGCAGCACATGGCAGGAAAGACATAGCTACTCTCGTGTTTTGCTGGCATTCTTTATTTCATGTTATATACAGCATATCAATAGTAAATTTTATACTAATTATTTCAAGTTATAATGTTCTCCTGGAAGTTTACAGATAAAATGCACTAACAGTCTCCAGAGTTGTTGGTATGGGATCTACTAGAGCCAATCTTCCTCTGTAATTCCTGCTACCATCATTTACATGGATGTTTTTATATTTCTTAAAACTGCCACCTTGGTGAGTATTACTGCTTATGTACTATTTTACCAAATAAGCCATAATTAGGAACAGTGATAATTTTTTTCAGAAATGATCCAGATGTAGTTGCCGTGGTAACCATACCATTTTGAAAGACCAGATATCGTACAGTTTTCTAATAAGAGTATAATTTGCTACAGCAAATACAATTAGGCCCAATCAAAATTTATACAATACCCATCTTAGTATTCTAGAAATGAAGAATGGAAGGTGTGGTGAGGTGCATAGTCGAAGGAATGGAAAGATAGAAAGAAAGAGTGATTGGAGATAATGGGTGATGGTGTTTTAGAAAAAAGAGAGATAAAACACTTTATTTTCTATCCCTACAATCATGACTGGATATAATAATACTTTGTGCCAGTGCCATGTGCTGCCAATACATGCAGCATGTGCACAACTTTCCAAAGTTTGTCAGGAAGCATGTATGAGAAGTAGTATGCAAGTGCACTCATTTCTTTTCTGTGTGTTTTCTAGCCATCACTAGGTGATAAAGAACACACATTACTCATACTGCTGATCAGAAGTTGTATGTATACAAAACATAACAACATATCTCATACTCCATTATTACAAACAAGAGTCTAATACTTTCCATTAGGATACTCGCGTGATTTGTTGGTCCCACATTTCCATTTAGCATATTGTAACACTTTAGCCTTTGTTACAACAGAAAGAGGGCCATATTCTTAAAGGCAAACAGTACTGTTGATAAATATTAACATTACTCATAATGTTCTACCATGAAGAAAGGATTAATAAATTAATCATATCAGTTCATGGTTTTGAGAAAGACAAGGTCTTAGCAGAAAATCTTCATTTAGCAAATGAAATGACGGTGCAAAGAGAACTATTTGTTTCTGACTGACAAGTAGAAACATGTTTCTAAACAACTGTGATGACACAGTTAGAATTTTTATCTTATTGTTTGTGTCTTTTGGCTTTTCCCAGTTAGGGGTCGCCACAGCTGAACTCTGGTCTGCTAATGATTGGCAGTGAATTTTTACATGCCGAGTTGCCAGCCCTGACGCACAACCTTTGATGAAGGAACGCCCAATCTCACATGTCTCCACACAGAAAACGCTCTAGCTGAGAATCGAACTTGACAGCGTCTTACTGTGAGGCAACAACGCTACCGCAGCACCACCACCACAGTTTAAACTAACTTCAATGAAGGGATGAAAAGCCTCATTTCCTTACAACTATCATGTTTATTCTTTACTTTTGAGTAGGAACAAGATGAGACAGGTATAGAATTCAAAACGTCACAGCTCTGAAACGGAGTGCTTATTTCATGAGACTAAAATTATGCTTTAAATGCTGATAGAAATGGTTCTTTAAGGGTTAACATTTGTTTTGTATATAAACCAAATTAAATATTAACTGTGAGAGTCACTACTGTGACTGCATAATTTGCTTTTTTATAATGAAACCATCAAATCTGTTATCAAAAATAAAATAAGTCTCATAGATGGAAACAATGTTTGGTGGCCATTAACATAACAAAAATTTCATTATGAATTAAGGAACACTGTCAGTAAAATAACAGAGAAGTGCTGACTTTAAACTTATAAGGTAGAAGAGGTTTGCCTGTGTAACTCAATAATGCACCTTCATTTGTCTTATAAAGTGCACCTGCAAAATGCTTTTTTTCTTTTTTGTTATATTCTCCATTTGTTGATTATTAAATGGCAATAAACATTGATAGCATTGCCCGTGTGACTTCATGTTTGTTTAATCACGCACAGTTGTAGGAACATTTTGCTCTGTCCATTAAGACTGCAACCCATTATGGGGCCTGAGGAAAGTAAAGGTAATTGCTTCTAGGACAAATAATTTTTGAAAGAAAGAAGTACTGCTACAAGCTAAATTAATCAATGAAACATAAGCAATATGTAATATCATTTGACATTACAGCTAAAGTTAGGCAAATTTATTATAATGAGTATTCTAATAGGGGTTAAAGAAAATGTTATGATGAATATGTGAAATCAGCACATGTAATATCCCTATTCCAGGAAAGTTGAATACAACTGAAATGCATACACATGCCTTAAACTGCTGTATAATGCATAATGCAAATAAGAAAATGTTAACCTTTTTGGTTTAGCCTTTGAAAGACATGAATAACTGTATCAAGGTTTCCTTCTACATGCTATATGTTATTCTGCACACATTACAGTAGAACGTTAACCATGTGCTATTGTGAAACCGGACCTAAACACATCAACAGAGATAATGATAATTAGGCATTTGATGACCTTTGAACCAGTGCAATGAGGCTTCCTATACATAGGTTTTACTGCACACATTGAAGTAATATGTCAATGAGTTATTGTAGTGAAACATGACCTGAAGACAGCAACACAACTAAGTATCTATATATCAACATATAGACTGGCAAGTGATGAATCAAACACAACTTAAAAATCACCAGCCAATCAAAAAATAGAAAACAAACAAAAAAAAAAAGAAACTCACTACAGCAGGGAAGGGACAAATTCCCCAATCCCCACTATACCCCAACATCTCATAGAAAAAAGGCCAGTACGTGAGGTAAGTTGATTTTCAATCAGCTGTTCCAGCTTTTTTTGTTTGACAAATTGTTTTCTTAATGAATTGCATGTTTTCCATACCTATATCAGAAGAATGTATAGATAAAGAAATCCCAGAACCTGCATACTGCAGTCCATGTGGTGGCAAGATCTACCAATGGAATGCTATCAACATGAGGGTACCATGAGTGTCAGCTGGGGCTTGTCTTGTTTTTTCATAAGGGTGAGAGTTCTCTATGGCCAGCTATACAGACCCTGAATCCTACTCATTCCAGAATGGTCTGGGCAGAATCTTCTACATACTTTAATGTGTGCATAATTTCTTTGGTGGTCAATCATGTTGTGTGTTGGAGAGATGTTATTCTTATGCTATGCTAATTTCTTGGATCTTGTACTGATTGTTACAGGCTTTGTTCTCCAGGGTACAATATGCCTATTCTGTTGGTGGTCATCCATCTTACTTGTAAATAGTTTCTGCTCCAGGCTAGTGCAAACTAGTCACACCATAATACTTGTTTAGGCTCATGTCTGTAGATTTAAGAAGGCAAATCCAACTGGTTTCAGTCTTTACTGGATTCTGGGGGATTTATGGAATTTTTTATAATGTTACAGGACTATCTTACAACTTGTAATTGCAGACATATATAGTATAAAGGGAGGAAATGAAAGTCAATTTGCCTTTTCTCCAGAAAACTAAGCTTAAACCTAAAATAGTGGATGTTTTTTCATAACAGATGGAAGGGTTGGGGAGTATCTAGCTGCTGCAAAACAGCTCAGAAAGGAGTATCTATTTTAGCCCATAAGATACTAAACTGGCTCATGCTGGATTCAAGAAAGAGGGAAGGGGTAGGAGAGTATTTATTAAGGTGACCACTCTCAGTGGTTTGATTATACTCAGCTGTTTTTATGGCCCCCAGTGAGGAAGACCCATGGCTTTTAGCTCAATTTTCCAAAGCATTACAAGGCTCTTGCTGCCCCCATAATGCCTTTTTTAGGCAAGGCTCAAAATTCAAACCCAACTCCGTAAACAGCACAAGTAAAAAAATGAGGGTTATGCTACTCAACGCCAGGAGTTTAAATCTCAAAATGCATGCGCTCGAAGCACTCCTAAGTATGGAGAACGTTGACATCTGTGCAGTAACTGAAACCTGTTTCAAGGCTCCAGAGAGCACTCCAGCACTATTGGGCTATGACTCATACCACACATTTCGGCCACAGAACACAGACCAAAACACAAAAGGAGGGGGTGTATCCATATTCATCAAGGATACCCACACCTCCAGGTTAGTGGCACAGCATACCTCTGAGATCATCCATGTGCAGCAAACATCGGGCAAATCTGCAATGCAAATTGTGGCCTGCTACAGATCACACTCCATGACCCAGGACCACCACTGCACCTTTCTGGAGACACTGGAAAACATGAAGGTCCTACCGAACACCCCGATATTGGGTGATTTCAATTACCCTACCATTAACTGGGAAAACTACTTGAGTACAAACTCCCAGGCTCGGTGCTTCCTGCAATTTATCAACTCAAATGCCCTGGATCAGCTGGTAAACTCCCCTACCAGAGGCCACAACATACTGGACCTGGTCATCACCAACACGGGTGACAGGTGTTCCATACCGGAGGTCAACCCATCAATGGTTAGATCAGATCATAAACTAATTCCCCTGGATGTCCACACCCCACCTCCACCCCCAACCAAGGAAACCACAGTGAAAAACTTTTCTAAAGCAAACTTCACCTTACTTAAGGCAGAGGTGGTAAGTTTCACAGCCCCATGCTAAAGGATAACACTGCCCAAGATGCAGAATCATTTACAATTGCACTCTATGAGCACCTACAAGGATGCATGGATCGTACCATCCCAAGCAAAACCAAGACTCACTCCCCTAAGAGAAGGAAACCAGTCTGGTGGACCCCTGCCATAAACAGGTTATACAACAAAAGTTGGAAACTAGTTCAGAAAAAAGGCAAATCCCAAGAAGGAAAGACATCCCTGATCAGTATCAGTAAGAAACTAAGGTCCCTCATAAAATCATCCAAGGCTAACTTCGAAAGAAAAATAGCCAAGGATTCGAAAGATAACCACAAAGCCTTCTTTAGCTATGTCAAGAATCTAAGTGGCAACTCGCAGATATGCTCTGAGCTAGTGCAAAATAGCACAAAATATACTGAACCTAATGATATTGCCAACATCCTGGCAGAGAAATTCAGTGCAAACTTTGCCTCCCTCTCACCTACAAAAGAGCCCAGAACAATACCGGAAAAGTGTAGTGTCCCAGAAATCACAGAAGCACAGGTGAAAACATCTCTTTCAAAAGCCAAAAACACAGCATTAATGGGGCCAGATGGTGTCACAGGCTGTGTCTTGCACGAACTACAGAACGAACTAACCCCTCACCTAAACATGCTGTTCAACCTCAGCCTTTCCACAGGCTACATGCCCATAGAATGACGCACAGCAACAGTTATTTTACTCCACAAAGGAGGGGCCACAACTGACCCTGGTAACTATCGCCCCATAAGCCTGACTAGCCTGGTCTGCAAGGCTATGGAGCGCATCATCATGGAACTCATTAACAAAGACATTGCAAACCTCCAAACACTTAACCCAACCCAGTTTGATTTTGTTAAGAGCAGATCATACCTACTTAACCTGGTTGACTTCTTCGAGACAGTCATCAAGGCCATAGACAAGGGAAAGGTGGTTCACACAGCCTACCTTGATCTTGCCAAGGCATTCAACACCATTCCTCACTTGGGTATTATAGAAAAACTCACCAGCCTGAACATAAACCCTTATGTCACAAGATGAGTTGCCAACTGGCTTACAGACAGAACTCACACGGTAAGAATAGCGGGCTCCAGGTCTGACTCTAAACCAGTCACAAGTGGTGTCCCGTAAGGCTCGGTTCTGGGACACCCTACTGTTTGGCATATATTTCTCAGAAGTACAGGCAAATACGGAGGACTATGGCTAACCAAGTTCACCAATGACTGCAAACTGGGAGCCATAATTGACTCTCGGGCTGACACAGACATCCTTCAAAAAGGCCTTACTGAGACAGGCACCTGATGTTAAAATCATGGCCTCAAGCTAAATGCCAAAAAATGCATAGTCATCCCGTTTGGGAAAAATAAAACACCCACGAATTATCACATAGGTGTCAGCCCCCTTCGGGACCCAGGTAGATAGTAATCTCTCCTTTGACAATCATATTGCCAAAGTAGTTAGGAAATCCTTCTATGTGGCCCATCTAATTACTAAGGGGTTCACATCCAGAAATAAAGAGGTTATAGTGCCCCTCTACTCGTCACTCATCAGACCCATCATAGAGTACAATGCCCCATTTGAGATGTACCTCACAAGATACTTCCAACAGCTGGAAAGACCACAAAAGCACCTCACCAAGAGGATTATTGGCCTCAAACATATGTCCTATGCAGCCCGACTGAAAAAACTCTGGCTGTACTCAGTGACATATCGCTTACTCAGAGGTGATCTCTGCCTGACTTACAAAGCCATGTCCAACTCAGAATTGATGGACATGCTCCACTTAAAGAAATCCAAGTCACTGCGAGCCACATGCTCTAGTGAGCTAAAACTTGCCACAACAATAAATAGAACATGCTGGAGGGATAGATTCCTGTCACAGAGACTCCCCATGCTTTGGAACAAAATTCCTAACTACATTAGGCAGAGCCCCTCACTAACACTCTTCAAGAGAAGCCTTGACGAGTGGATGGGTAACAGAAAATACGCCCCTGGGATCACTTCATTGGCTCTGCTTGACAGAGGCTCAGTTAATTAATCAATGGGGCTGTGAAAGCTGACAGACTCTGGCTAGGCTTATAAATGCCCTCAGGCAGATAGTCTAGTACCTACCTATGAACCTATAAGGCATGGGGGATATCAAATCCTCTTACAACAAAGGGAGACTTTAATGTTTCCTTAGATCCCAAGATGGATAGAAGCTCAGACTAATCTTTCAAGAAACGGGGAATGGGTGAGGGTTTTGTCAACTTTATCAAGAACTTGCAGTTAGAAGATACAAAACATGCATGGCGTCCTCAAGAGAGTCGCTCTACATTCATAACGCACCAGTGGGGTACTTTTGAATGATTGGATTATTTCATAGTAACATCACGTATGTTGTATTCTGTTAGGACAGTGAGTCATAGCACTTCTTCTTTTTCAGACCACAATGTGGTTTTCTTCGGAACTGCAGTTGTAGAATGTACTCATATTTGCAGGGGCTGGAGGTTCATCACTGTTTTGCTTCATTCTGATCAACATAAAGAAACTGTAGCTAATAATGGGATATTAGGAGGATTCTGGAGTAAGGTCAGGTGGTATATGAACCACAGGGAGACCATTACAAATCATATTCAGATCTGGTCAGAGGGTATTAGAAAGAGGAGGAATGTCTCCCAGATAGAGAGGGTCAATCAATTAGAAGCAGATATTAAAATATTAGAAATCAGTTATAAAAGGTTTAGGGAAGACAGACCCTAGTTAAGTATGCAAATACTACAGCTTTGGAGAATTTGAAAGGCTATTCACTTAACACAGGTGCACATTAGATGGGAGAGCTGACAAACGTATTATTTGGCCAAGGGTATGAGATCTCCTAAGCTTCTAGCATTGAGGCTCTTGGAGCATATACAGGATGTTGTTATTGGTGATATGCAAGCAGAAATCAGAGAGGTGTTAAAGGGTGCACAGAAGATAAATAACTGTGCAAGGCAGTATATCAGTAACCTATACAGATGTGTCAATTTTTCATTTCTCTCCTTCCTATATAGTTCTATACATAGGACTAACCTTCCTAAGATGAGTGAACAGGACCATGCCCTTCTAGACAAACCTATTATTATATTTGAAGAGGTAAAAGTAAGCATTTAGACCATTTCTAGTGTTAAAGTGCTGGAGCCAGATGGTCTACCAGCAGAATTTTATGAGACCTTTAGGGTATTACTTTGTGGCCCCTTGCAATAACGTTTTGCAGAAGGGAAAAAAGGGAACTCTCTCATTCTCACTAAGACTTGGAAATATTAGCTTACTCCCCAAATCTGATAAGGAAGTTCTTTCCTCCTCTGATTTTTATCCTATACCAATTTTGCAGTTAGACAACAATACTTTTACAAAACTCCTGCCAGGTCATTTGAAGAGGTTTCTTCCCCATCTGGTTCATCCTTCTAAATAAGGATTTGTTAAACAGAGATGGGTTGAAGCTGATCCTCCTTTGGTTAAACTCAATATGGTAGGCCATATCTAAGTTTTCCTATATTTCCTTGGCTGGTTTGTTTCTAGATCTCCACAAGACATTTGACCTGTTACATTGGTTACAATGACATTTTTTATGGGAAGTTTTACAGGCATATGGCCTGTCTTGTCTGTTCATTAGTTGTTGCTAGATGTTACATGCTGATCCCTTGGAAAAGGTTGTCACTCAGCACCGGATACCACACATTTTAGATTACAGATGGGAGCCCAATAGGGCTTCCCCCTTTTTTCCATGTTGTTTACGCTTGCCAAATAGACACTAACCATTTTTTGAGGCAAAATCATGCTAACCAGAGTATATGGGCTAACTTAATAGTGGCTGCGCTGTATTTTTGGTTTGCAGATGATGAGGTGATTTGGTGAAAGGACCTGAAATTCAGTCTCCCAAAACTGTCAACTCTTTTGTATCATTTTGGTGAACTGTCTTTCTTTCAATTAAATACCTAAAAATCTGCTCTCTTTTCCTTAGATATGGAAGCCAATTCCAATTAGCTAACTGCGACACAATACCCTTGCCCACTACTTGCATGACCAAATATATAGGAATGTTCATGCATTTTTGACTTAGCTCAATTAATTCCTTTGACTACAACCCCCTTTTTGGAAAAACGTCTGGAAACACTACAGACATGGGCTAAAGCTGAAGCTTCCCTTCTTGGCTAAGATAACATCTATTAAATGGTTTGTTTGCCAAAATTCCTCTTTTTGTATGACACCTACCCCAGCTAACTCATTCTGCCTTTTCAGCTAAGGTGCAGAAAGTAACTGTTGTGTTTCTATCGTCTGGACATCAGAGGATAAAGAGAAGGAGGTTATAGATTGACTGTAAGAAATGGGCATGGAATTGCTGAACTTCACTACCTATGCCAAGGCAGCATAGTTATATACTTTTTGGAGTGTTAGGCCCCTTCCTTGCACTATGTGACTCCTATCTGTGCTAGAAGTGGTGGTTTTTTGAAGCAAGGGTCTCTGAAAGTCAAGTATCCTGCTGGGTTGGAGGATAGAATTTGGACCAAGCTCAAAGACTTAGGATATTCCAGATCATTGCCATGGTTCTGGGAGAGGGTATGGGGTTTAAATAGGTATCTGATAGACTCTGCACCCATATGTTGGTATCAATGTTCAGTCAAAGACTTCATATATTGGGGAGATATGCTGGGAAACTATTTTAAATCATTTTTGTCCTTTGGCCAATGCATGAATCACCGCTCCATTCTCCACAGATAGCAATATCTCTAGCCAAATTCTTTGGCAGGAAGGAGGATAGGTCCATGTGTGCGAAATTTTGAAAATCCATTCTCCATTTGGCTATCTAACTTTCTTGGAGAAATTCAATACCTAAAAAATAGTTTGCAACATGGTATGATGCTCTTATTCAAAATCTTGAATTAATACTTAATTCACTAAAATTCAAATGGGAAAGTTTACTTAACATGGATCTATGACTATACACTGGGATTCATTACCAATAATGTAGGCCCTGACAATTACAGCATATTAACATGATGAACAGCGGCGCTCATTGAATATGCATGCTACTCATCTCACTTAGATGTTTGAAAGCACTGTTTTGTGAACAGCACCAATGTCAGTGGCCATGAAACAGGACAGGGCAGCACAAACACACAATGATCACACAATGTAAACAAAACAAACAAAAAGGCTTAGCTGTAACCAAATCTAGCTAAGCTAGTTGACTTTGCGTACTTTAAAATTTGTGTGTCCACTTTCTTACAACTTTTATTAAAACAACAATAAGCTATCTTAACTTGCAACCATTTGCTGTATATACTTTTGATAATCAATATCTAGTTACTGTATTAATGCCAATAGCCAGTCATGTTGTTTCCTATTGCTTCAACTTTGTATCACTACTTATCATGTACATATTGTGGAGCTTTTCTCCCCAGGCATCTGCTGAAAAAGGACCTGTGTCCAGTCGGAATTTCCTGGTAAACAACTGTAAATAAATAAAATAAATAAATAAATAACCAAACCTATTCTGTGAGGATGTGCAAACAGCTTGCATGAAGTAAGGACAAGTTGGATATGAGAATTAAGATGCATGGGACATTAAATGGGGAGAATATATACAGAATACAATGTTAATAGTACAGACATAAGTAAGATAGGAGGATAAACAAAGAGTATGTACTCATTTATGTCATCAAATCTGATTATGTCACAAAGAGACATCCTAAGCACTAATACTTCCATATTGATGTAATAATATTTAATCTTGTTCACAATTCTTGAGCCATGTACATAACTAAAAATGGACATGCTAACATTGGGTGTGAGAGGGACACAATGCAAAATTGCAACAAAAGGGAGTAAATGTGATATGAATGTTGATATCATGCCGAGTTGAGATAACAGTTAGCAAACAGACTGGATACATTAGGAGCTACTTGCATAAACTACAGTTACTGAATGTGGCATGTATATACAGGGAATGTATGCGTAATAACTGACAGTACTGCTGTATTTTCCTATTCATTGTGTATAACAAGAAGAACTGAGCCTTACAGCGGCTGTATCATGCATATCAGAAAAGGACATGCTTTGCTATTTGCTGTCATTTAGCAACTATAAACAGAAGGTATATTACCTTGAAACGTGTAATAGACAAGCATTTGTTGTATATTCATGTACATTCTAAACAGTAATATAATAACACTCAAAATACACAAGTAGCAAATGACCACACAAATCTGATGCCAGTTCAGTAATTCAAGGTCTCCATTCAGGAATGAAGTGCATGTACTACATGATTATACTGGACATGCTCACAAAAAATTAGAGAGAACAGTGCCTTAACAGCATGTAAACAACACAAGCACACAAGAATGTGTCGTAACACAGGCCCAATCACACTTTATGATGATCTTGCATCATGCCATAAGGAAGAAATGGTATATAAACCCTCATGTCCTATAAAGCTATACAGTGTGAAGAGAAGAATTATAGTGATACATAAATGTCTGGATGAAGACATTCAATACTGTGCATTCTTATTTGGAAAATAAGTAATGCCTGTGAACAATCAATGACATAATCAACATTTGCATCTTCCAAGACTTAAACACATGTCAGCACAGATATCAGAAAGATGTGTATCATCAACCTGTGGCACCACAAAAATAGACATCTGTGTATGTCACGATGAACACACTTGATGGGCTTACAGCACTTCCCTATTGTAATGGGTATGGATCCTCTACCTTAAAGGGTTATGCCTTGAAAATGTTGCCCTAGGAATGTGTCATAGATATTGTCTTTCCCTAAGCCACTCCTGTCTGACAAAGTTATGTGACGGACACATTATCAGATTCAAACTCTTCCCTATCATACTGCACACTCTGCTGAGCCTGTGTATTGACTGTGGCTGCCACACAGCACTGCAATCGACATTGCCACAAATAAATGAAATTACTGTGTGATGTACTGAAGGACATTTAAGGATAACTTGTGCAATATGATTTTATCAGCTTGATGACAGGGAGGTAACTGTGTTAATATTTTCACAACTGTGAGCTGTGCAATAGCAGTGTTTTTGCCCAAAGAAGTTGTTCCTGTTGTTTTACACAACAACATTGTCCCATAATTGAAACACACTCTGTGCAGATATGCTATACAAGTCATTAATGAATGCATGTCCCACAGGAGCACTCATAACACAGCATTCCCAGAATACCTGTTTCACTGCCATGACATTACAAAATTAGTTTATATTTCTTCCTCCAAAGTATCAAATGAGAATAATAACTTCATGCAGTGTTTGTGTAAATTCAATGCATTCATATAATGTTACCCTTTGTTGGAAATGAACAGAAAGCTGTAAAAGTCTACCAACTAAGGGCATGTATATGCATTGCATGTGCCACTATGGAAGACTTAACACAGCTGTGAGACTCCACCTGTGTGAAGTCATTATATCATATGATGGTGTTGCAAACGATTTGTATGAATTAAAAGGGATGGAGAGACTTCTCCCACTGTAACTGTCCACATTATAACAGTTTTGGATGCCAATCATGCATAATAGCATAAGGATGAACAACGTTTACAGTCAGTCAGTGCAGGTTTTGTACAACTGATGAGGTGACAAAAGAAACTACATGATATTGTGAAGAATGAACAAACCACAGTGCAAGTGTTGCTAAATTTGTGAGATATTTGGGTATTTGAAGCTGTGACATCATGTTACTGCTGCAAGGGATATGTGTGCCTGTAATTTCTTTAAAGGAATGTTGGTATATGCTTATTTCTCACATAATATTGCCTGCTGCTAAATATAACTAAACACAGGTGATATCTAATGCAGTTGTCACTGTGATAGGAGTATGACAATCATACACAATGTGTGGATAATTATGGATTCAAACACATCTAACAAAAGCAGAAGCAAACCACAGGAAAGGGCTTCATAGTTCTCTTGTAAAAGTCAAATGTCATCCCATGGCATCATCATTATCCAGTAAAGCATTTCTGTGTGAAAAAGGAGCAGAAATCCTTGTAACAAGAATCTCCAGCTATACATGTACACAGCTAACAGCTGGGTGACAACAGTGTTACCTACATGCATATTCACAACCGTACTGACATAACTGAGTCTAAGACATAATGGCTGGATTTGAACTGACTACCTAAGATCACAAGGTACAGAACACTGTTAGAATAGCATGTGCTACATGAGACATTGGTTTACAAATGCGACAGTTTACATTTGAATGGATGGCGTCACCATTGTTTAATATAGTGATGTTCTTCTAAAAGGTAAGAAAGTGTTTGAAAAGCACACAACTACACATACTATATGGATAAGGAGCCTTCTCTCCACAGCACAGCAGATAAGCACACATTCCCAGTAGTCAATTATTACTGGACTCAAACCTTGTCTATCTTCAGTTACACAGTGTACAACACACAGTATCAACAGCTGTATCCATAATACAACTATGATGTAGTCTAAGCCCTCTGGCATTGAAAATATGTCTTGCAAGTGGAATTTTACATAAGGGTTGTTGTCATTGGACCAGCTGTACATAACATTACACACTTTAAACTTTTTAAACAATTGTAGATTTGAACATCCTACCTATTTAGTTATAAAACCTAGAGAGCACAGTATTAACCTCAAGCACTACAGGAGAACTCTGGCTTTTATAGTAAAAGAGTACACTTATTAAAGGATGACCTCATCAGTATATTGCTGACAAGATGTTTGTGATAAAAGTGGTTCAAGGGAATAGAATAGTTGTCGCCCAGGTTAAATTCTTCCCCAAAGCACGTCTGTTCAGGAAGCTATATGTACTTGATATTGAAGCCACACACACAAGTTAACCACAGTGAGATTTGACCCTCCTACCTATCTAGTTGCACAATCTATAGAAGACACTATTAGCTGCAAGCACCACAGGAAATGTCTGACTCTGAAGGGTAAAGAGTGTACTTTTTACAGGATGATCTCATCAGTATGATCCTGTGGTAAAAGTGGGATAAAGTGTAGAGGCAGCTGTGTCTAAAGTTACACTCTTCTCCACAGTGGCTGTTGACACAGCAAACATGTTTTTGGGGCTTTCTGTACCTATCACTAAACACACACACACACACACACACACACACACACACACACACACACACACACACACACACACTGTCACAATAGAACCACCTACCTATCTAGTTACGCAATCTAGACAGCACATTCTGAATTGCAAGTGCTACAGGGGAAATCTGACTTTAACAATGTGACAATGCACATTTCCATGTATTAAAACATCACTGTTTCATTACATTAACATTACAACTGTTCATTATTAACATTGTACATTATCATTGTTACATTGTGATCTGTAGTGAGAGTAGGGAACAGGTTGAGGAGACCTTAGATAGGTGGAGATATGCTCTAGAGAGGAGTGGAATGAAGGTCATCAGGACTAAGACAGAATATATGTGTGTGGATGAGAGGGAGGATAGAAGAATGGTGAGGATGCAGGGAGTACAGTTGGTGAAAGTGGATGAGTTTAAGTATTTGGGATCAACAGTTCAGAGTAATGGTGAGTGTGGAAGAGAGGTGAAGAAGAGAGTACAGGCAGGGTGGAGTGGGTGGAGAATTGTGTCAGAAGCGATTTGTGACAGACAGGTACCAGCAAGACTGAAAGGGAAGGTCTACAAGGGGGTAGTGAGGCTACCAATGTTATATGGATTGGAGACAGTGGCATTAACAAAAAGACAGTAGTCAGATCTGGATGTGGCAGAGTTAAAGATGTTAAGATTTGCATTGAGTGTGATAAGGATGGACAGGATTAGAATCAGTATATTAGAGGGTCAGCTCAGTTTGGACAGTTTAGAGACAAAGCCAGAGAGGAGAAGTTGCATTGGTTTTGACATGTGCTGAGAAGGGATGCTAGGTTTATTGGGAAAAGGATGCTAAGAATGGAGCTGCCAGTTAAAAGGAAAAGAGGAAGGACTAAGATAAGGTTTATGGGTGTGTTGAGAGAGAACATGCAGGTGGTTGGTGTGACAGAGCAGATGCAGAAGACAAGAAGAAATGGAAACAAATGATCCACTGTGGTGACCCCTAATGGGAAGAGCTGAAAGAAGAAGAAGAAGAAGAAGAAGAAGAAGAAGAAGAAGAAGAAGAAGAAGAAGAAAACATTTTAAACATCAGTTGCTGTGCATTACAGGTTTTGGAACAAATGTATATGCCTGGACAGGCCAACTTAATATCACTATGTTTGTCCCATATAATTGCATACTTCTCTACTAACATCTACATAATGCTATTCAGGTACATTGTTTACTATCAGAGACATGTACTTGTTTCACATTATTTGGTGTCAATGTCAGTCACAATTGTAAAACAGCGGATTGTCAATGAAACATTCATGACAGTTCGTCCCAGGATGATTTCATAGAAATAATGACAACTTAGTTTGTCACTGCCAGTTGTCTTGTCTCAGGTTTGCACAATGTGCATTGACAATACAAATAGACATTTTCTAAATACGATACTGCACCTCTAAATAACAGTGGTGGATTATGTGTGAAAAAGTTACTCACCATTGTAACAGAGTTTCATGTCTTACCCTTGCAGTGCAGATATACATCAACAGACTGAGTTATATGAGTCAACATTACTGTGAAATACAGATAGCTTGGTTTCAAAATTGCAGTAACACATACAGAAGTTGTACCACCTTCTTGTACCACCTTATCACATAATTGTATGTTATAAGTTTTCTAACTTTTCTAACTCTCTCTGTGAAGCACAGCACTGACAAGCTCATTTGCACTGTTGATGGTAAAGTGTTAGTGCATGTTTAATCATATCTTGAGGTGTTGGACTTAAAATGGGATTAGCAGTAGTCCATGGTGCTTCATGGTGACCTTTGTGCATATAAGCAGAATACTCATACAACCATGTCCGAATCTGATGGAATACAGAACAGATATGTGTTATGGTCATGTTTCATGTTTCACGATTTATATGTTTGTCATGAAATTTGCAGTTCTTCAATCATTATATGTATACTACAAGTGTATTATGAAACACATGAAGGATCATTCATGTTATTCTTGGTGGAAACATGGCTTATGGAACCATTTCTGAATCAAAGAGGTTTATTTGATGATACATAAGGTGTGGTTAGAGGTGGACAGTTGGTGACAGGAATACACATACAGATATGCTAAGAGATTAGTTTATGGTTCATTTCTGCACACATTTGTGTTGTATTACTCTTCAGTTTGTCATCATAATTATTCAGATACTGTACAAGACAGTGTTCCCAATAGGGAGTAAGCACATTAATACAGCAGCAGGATAATGATGTGTTAAGAAAATGTGTAGCCAACATTTACACCCACAGGCATCATGCAAAACAGTCAAAACCACTTTGACATACATCTGGACTTGAACCTTGACAGTATTCCAAAACAAATCTATAGACCTGAGTATTATCTAATCACACCATATAGGAAATTGTACTTCACAAAGTTCAAATATTACATGAGAGTGAATCAAAGGGCAATGTGTGCATTACTCTTCATTGTCCTCATAGCAACTGTAAAAATCCCATCTGGAAACTATTGCAAGCCTAGCTAATTACTACAGGCTAGACTCAAACCCTATACCTTGGATGTGTGAGATAAAAACCTTAACCATTATACCAAATGCTTCCCCACTGTACATTATATCCATTAGCCTAATAAATGTGAAACAGTAAAAAGTGATGATAAAAAAGTTGGTACATATAGAACAATGGAGAAAGTGATAGACACAAACAAAGAATGCTTCATTTTCTGGGGTAGTTTTTAACACCCTTGGGGTGTGTTATTAAGTTTTTCCTAATATATAATGTGTCTTGCTATGTACAATCTTCCTATAGTGACAAAACAGAAGTTGGAAAGTATAACCATGACTGAGGCATAAACAGGATAAGGGTGGGTTACTACAATATATACAGTAGACAACTCTTACACACATGGTAGTAATATAAACAAAACACTAAATATGACTTTCATATATTTCTGGATTCAAACCTATGACAGTATGCCCAAGGCATTTTACAGGCATGTGAATTATGTCAACACACCTACCACACAGGAAATGTTCCTTCACAACCTTAATTTTCCAGGTTTGAAGGGACAGTCACAAAACAATCAGGCAAGGGAGAATGTAGACATCAAGGTTCATCACAGTAATGGCAACTGTAGCATTACATAACAATGGCAGAAGGACTGTATGCTGAAAGGCGTAATAATGTGGCATGATTGTTGCACTGGGGATTGTGGAAACATTATGATACCGAAGTGGCTGAAAAACACTGGAAACATGAGCCACAAAGCATCACAGTAAATGATGAAGTTAACATCACATGGGATCATCCATTGCCAACAGTTCAAAAGATAGATGTTAGAGAAACAGATATAGTGATCCATGAAAAGAAGACAAAAGTAGCATTGATCACTGAAACTGGCTCACCCAGTGACTAAAGTTTCTTGTGTACAGAGAGACATAAAGTCATAAAATATCAGAATTTGAAGACGGAAACAAAACCCAGACAGTCCCAATTGTAGTAGGAGCAATGGGTCTTAGAAAAAAGAATCTACAATTGTGTTTAGATATGTTACCAATACATGTAACTACATGCAAATTCCAGAAGGAGTTATTACTGGGCACATTGCAGGTGCTGCGAAGAGCACTTATGGCTGACATCAAAGATTGAAACAGTACTAATTTCAAGAACTTTAATCATACTTTGAGTTAGGAATGGGGTCCATTCCCATCATGGTATTAGAAACCCAAAAGATTTGGAGATATTAAAAAAGTAGAATTACATAATGTGTACATTACAGCATAATAAATGATAAAGTGCAGAACAGAGAAGTGTTATGTTAAGGTATGTGTCATGATTCACACATTTGTCATAAAGGCAGGAATATTTGGGCAGCATGCTTCATAACAATATTTGCAAATGGAACATCCTATGTGGTATACATTCAACTCTTCAGCTTGTTCAAGAGAAGATTACCCTGACTATACATAGTGCAGTGAGGCTTAACACAGTAGCACAAAGAGCAACAAAGCAATGCATCTGAAGGAAAAAAACACAAGATTTTACTATAAAACTGTACAATTCCATTTCCCCTAAGTTACAGGTATTGTTCAGTGACAGACATTGTGCAAATGCAGACGAGATGGAATGATGATGGGGAGGGGGTGATGGGCATACCTCTCAACTGTACAGATTTTTGCAGAATGTCCAGAGTTTTTCCTCATATTTTTGTTCTGTTTTTCAGAAAATTGTAGTTTTCTGGCAAATCACTGGCAAGTCATTAAATATTAAAGTCAGAAAAAAATTACAAACATTTCAGTTTCAGATTTCATACTCTTCAGCAAAGTCATGCTATTTGAAAACCTGCTATGCTATCAACTTTTGAAGTTTGTAAGAGCAATATTTAAAAATTGGCCTTATTTTTGGGCTCCCCCCCATTATGTATGGCTTTGTCCAGATTTCTTGCTCTAATAGGTTGAGAGGTGTGGTAGTGGGAGATACATAGGTTGAGAGGGAGGCAGGGATCAAGTAGATTCTGACAAAAGTGGGATAACAGTGGCTGAAAACAATATCTAGGCAACAGTTACACATACAATAGTGTATTAAAAACAGTCAATAACAGTTTGATAAAGACTGACTTAGAACCTCTGAAAGTATGCAAGAATCAGTGTATATATCTGAGTATTATAACACCACAAAGAAACAACTTCTCCACACACTTTAAATCACAGAATTGAAGGGACAATGACAACTTACTGAAACAGAAGGGGGGAACAGAGAGAGAGAGAGAGAGATGAAGAGAAAAATAGCAAATTGTTTATGGTACATTTAGGACCATTTTTTTGGTGTATTACTCAAGTTTTTCCTTATTAATATGTCATGCTCTGTAGAATAAAATGTTTGCTATAGGGAGCAAGGAGGTGTAGGAAAGTAGTAACAAGATTACACAGGCTAAGGGTGATTTACTATGTCTCCCTGATGGGTGTGGAATGTTTCTACAAGTGCTTCTTTGCTGCACTATTCAAATGCTATGTTAATGACATGTTGTAACAGGAGATAAATATAGACATTTGCAGTAAAACATATGATAGGAATCTAAAATGTCATGAAATATTACTTTGACATACAGATGTAATCCCACTCATGACAGTATGCTAAAACATGTCTAAAGACAGGAGAAATTATCTCAACACACCACACAGGAACTTCAATTTCTTTACATCCAGCAGCCTAAGAACTATTACAGTAACTATTTTAAAATAGTGGCTTTACTCTCCCTTTAGTGTAAAATTAATATATTCAGCTTTAGTCATAGATTGTGAAACACCTTTCGCTGTCATGCAGCAAATGCTTAGGACAAAAGTGATGTTTTTTAATGAGCCATTTCTGACCATATGCATTGTGTGATTTTATTTTTGACCAAATTAAACATGTGAAAAAGGGGTTGATAAAACAGCTGTGAAAATAGGGGTGGCAAGCAAAGGGTAGGACACCCAATTCAGATCTTTCATGTAACAGCTTGCGCACAAAAACACACAGCCTTGTCATCTGCATTTGCACAACTGGAAGAAATAGCTTGATAGACACAATGGTGCTGATTAAATCAAAAAGCACAGAAGATGTGAAAAATGGCAGTGAGATTTGGCCATGTGTGATGCTGAATCTATTGACACATGTCCCAATATTAAACATTGAAATGATTTATGGTGTTTTTTCTAATAATTGTTGGTTATAGGACAAGTGGTATGACTTGTGACATATTGACCTGTTGGGAGATGCACACTTGTAAGACTGAGTCATACCACCTGGGAATTGACCACATGAGATAAAAAGGATAAAATGTCAAATGTTGCTAATTAACTGTCTTTACCACAGATGACCTTACCTTTTATCATGGTAATTAGAGCTTTAGCAATGTAACAATGACTGGAGATATATATCTGAGATGCCTGTTTGTGCATGACTTAAATTAGTCATGTCACTGCATTTCTATGGAAAAGGCAGTATTTGTGGTTGTAAATACATTTCAGATGCATGTAGTTGCATGAGTTGAGTAATACATATTGAGTTATGTTACACACATACTTCATAAGACATACTGTCCTAAACATGTCATTCTGATATGTGATGACTCATAAGTATAACAAAAAGATTGTGCACATAAAACCTATGCAGGTGCATTCTAAATTAAATTTCATCATTGTCATGTTTAACATAATTTACTAATATAATATTTGAATTCTTTAGCAATCATGACTGCTGCATTTGTTGCAATAAATATATTTATAATACTCATCTGCATTTAGTGTTACATTCCTAATCAAAATATAATGACAAAGGCATTCTGACTCCCTCTGTAAAATACCTGTAAAATGGATTCAAACCCTGCATCACCTGTCTTATTTTTCTAAGCTTACAACAATTACACCTTTTGCCACATAAAATGTTACCTAGTAGGTGGAATTTAATCACTGAGTACTAGGCAGAGTGCTGATGACTATGCAACAATGCCAGGCTTGTTTGTACTACATAAGGCAGCCTAAATTAATTTTTTCACTTTTTCCGCTAGGAAATTAACTGTGTTTACTAACTGCAGAGTGAAGCGCAAATGCAAAATGCATTAAAAAATAAAAAAATTAAAATTAAAAAAATTAACTTGTATTGCAAAGCAACATATATAATGGATATATGAAGTAAGGAACAAACATGCTATAGCATTAGCATGACATAGCCATCCTTTTCACATCTGCTTGAAACATCACAAGTAGCATTTAGGTTACAAGTGATCAGAATTTCATGTAATGGCAATTGTTTTTAAAGGTGACTCACAGAGAATGACTGGAAGTCATTCTTGCCATAGCACATGCAATTAATCAAGACATCAAAGTTTGCAATATACTGTATTGTCATAATGAATAATTGTCAGATATGGATAAATTTACTGGCATATATTGCACACATGACCATATTACTCATGTTACTGCTTTTGTGTTGGTATACTTTGCAAAATGTCACATGCCAAACCATCCATAGCACATATTAATAATGAGAAAAGGTGAGTTTACAACAACAGCACATTTTAACATCACTTCACAGGAACTACAGGTACATATTTATCAGTTATTTCAGACTTTAGCCTGTTAATTTCATATACAACATTAGGTGTCAATATTTAGTCCGAATCCAGTCATAACAATATTTCTAAACTGGATTTGAACCCTGCACTATGTGGCCTCCCTAAGATCACTTCACTTACACCTTGTGCCACAAACATAATAGGCCAGGTAGAATTTTTTAACTCGGTACTGTGCAGTGTGCTGATGAAAGAGCATTGGCAGCAGTCACGAATTGCACTACTGATGACATTCCAAGTTAATTTATTTAAGTTTTTACCTCAGGAAGTGAATTTTTGCTCACTGCTAAGGAACTCTGCCAGTCAACAGTGTAAAAGCCAAATGGCATGAAAACTCTGCAGACAAAATATATAAAGCAAAGGAACTGTTCATTTAAAATACACATTTCTTACTTCTACTTTGTTGTCTTTCAACATGAACATATGCTACTTAAGCATCAGTATGTTCAAATAAACAGCACCCTGTTGGGATATGAACCATCAAACCAGTGAATTATCAACACTGAACTGAGATTACTACCTGTATTTTCAATAGACACAGACATAGGGGAGGAAGAAGAAAAAGAAAACATATATGGAAGAAGTGAGATTGTATCAAGTCACATTAAATCTGCATCAGAAATAAGCTCTGAAAGCTGTCCTTTGTAATTTGCCAGTAGATGTGTGGATAAGTGTAATCTTAGTAACAGTTAAGTTGATATTTCCTCACAGACTATAAAACAAATATTTACAATACTGTAGCTGTTTTACTCTCTTTATTTTGTGAACAGCATTTCCTTAACTATGACTTTCTAAAAAACAATGCTATCTCCTTTGCATTGCTAGTGATATGTGTTTAAATGAGTGAAGTACATCCTTAGAATTCCAGGAAGAATTGTTACTCAGAAGCACAAAGTGTAGTCATAAACAGTTCATAAAAATGTTAGGAATACTCTTCTCCTAAGTAAGTCAATAAAAACACAGAATTTAGTGTTAAGACTCTGTTCCCTGATACACCTTTGATAAGTATACATTAAAGAAGACAAACTGTGAAACATTGTTCTTGTAGTCAGAGTAATCATTCACACTTACAAGCCCTTAGAAAGTAACACTTCTCAATGCTCATCCTTGCAGAGTTAGGGTGTGTTCATGCAATCATGTAGGTCCTTACACCACCTTTACATTCCCTGCATTTAGTGCAAATTTTTGGAATTCATAAATGCTAATGAGTTAATGCCTCATTTGCATATCCACAGTGCTCAGGCTGCTGAATTTGCACTATATCACAGTAATATTCATAGATTTATAGGTTCATAGGAGGTTACTAGATTCTTGACCCAAGGGTCATTTAAGCCTAGCCTATTATACCCATTATATTTCAAGAGAAAAAGTCTAGTCAGTTCCTAAAATTATTATTAATAATAACTGCCCATGTCCAGCAGGGCCTGAATGTCTGAGAAATAAATACCAAACAAAAGGGGGCCAAGTACTGACCCTCATGGAACCCCAGTGGTGACAGGTCTGCCGGCTGAGATGGAGTCACCTACTTTGAGAGCATGTGTATGGCTAGTGAGCAAATTTGCAACTCACATAATGACAACGGGTTGACATTTAGGTGTGTGAGTTTGTCAATAATGCCTGAATGGGGATTGTGCCAAAGGCCTTCGCCAAGTCCAGATATGCTCTATGCACATATCTCTCCTCATCTATGGCCCTGATCACATTTTTGAAGAAGTCTACTAGGTTTAACAGGCAAGATTGACCCTTTACAAAGACAGATTGGGTTGGATCAAGGGTTTGCATGTCACCTATATCTTTATTTATGAGGTCCATGATGTTACATTCCATGGCCTTGCAGATAAGGCTAATCAGGCTTATCTGTCTATAATTCCCTGGATCTGTTGCTAAGCCACCCTCATGGAGGGGGAGAATGGTCGCAGTTTTCCATTCAGCTGGGACATTTCTGTATTCAGCCTGTGGTTAAATAGGGTGCGTAAGGGGGTTGCTAATTTCTGTTTTATTTTGTTTAGAATGCAGCCTGGGATGCATTCAGGACCCATAGAGGCTGTGTTTTTTGCCTTACACAGAGCATTGATGACCTGTTCTTTAGATATATAGGGTGGGAGAGCTGTTGAAGGTATGGCTTGTAATATGTTTGGAGGGGATAAAGGAGAGAAATTTTCACCAAACCTGTCCGCTTGTAGGTGAGCAATTTCTGCAGGATCAGTGTGTGTGATATCATTTGTCACTAGTTCAGCACACATCTGGGTCCTACCTTTTAGGCAACGGATACAGCTGAAGAAAGCCTTATGCTTATACTTAGCTGCATTTGCCAAATGTTTCTCGAAGTTGCCCTTATTGGATTTTATAAGTTGGTCAAAAAAATGGAGACAAGTACCGAAAATCAAACTCCACAAACAAAAAGTAACTTGTGGAGGAAATAAGGCACCGAAAACTTTTTACCAAAACTTTAATAGTCCACAGCACAAGAACAGCGTTCCAACAAAGAATACAGCCAGGTACACAGCACAAACGCAAAATCTCAACACTGCGTTTTCGTTTAGGTCACTTCCTCGGATGCAACTGAATAGTAAATCAGAACATATTGTTCAGTATATATACACAACCTGATGGTGATTAAACAATCAATTAAATAATTAAGTGATTGATGTAACTAAAGTGAGCAACCTAGTGTAAAAACCATATTCTCTAGTCAGGGCATTAAAACATTATATGCAAACAAATTTAATTAAATACTACTCAACAACAATGACATATTAAAAATACACATATATATACAAGACTTAAAAATATATATTAAAATTAATTAATGAATGAAGATGTATAAGCAAAAACTCCATATTCTTGTCAAACATTGCCATCTACTGGCAAAACTAAGAATGCTAGAAGCAGAATGATTTACTTATAAACATTTAACAGCCTAAACATATCAAAAAACTTGTATAGACATTTATTTTCAAATTTGTCCTATAAAGTGCATCAGTGCATATAAATAATGCAGAGAATATGGTTTTTACACTAGGTTGCTCACTTTAGTTACATCAATCACTTAATTATTTAATTGATTGTTTAATCACCATCAGGTTGTGTATATATACTGAACAATATGTTCTGATTTACTATTCAGTTGCATCCGAGGAAGTGACCTAAACGAAAACGCAGTGTTGAGATTTTGCGTTTGTGCTGTGTACCTGGCTGTATTCTTTGTTGGAATGCTGTTCTTGTGCTGTGGACTATTAAAGTTTTGGTAAAAAGTTTTCGGTGCCTTATTTCCTCCACAAGTTACTTTTTGTTTGTGGAGTTTGATTTTCGGTACTTGTCTCCATTTTTTTGACCTGCTTGTCTTGTTATGGAGAAGGAGGAGGGCACTATATCTCAGGGCGAGGGTATCGCCCATCCTAGTAGGTCGGAAAAGATGGACAAGTTGTCCGACCAATTGACTCAGCTCATTGAGCTGTTGACGAGAGGAAGTCCTATGATGTCATCAGGTGGTTCAGGGCTTCTATGTAATCAGGAAGCTCAAGCGCGAAATGAGCGAGATGCCAATTTGGAAGGTTGTCGGCGAGGAGAGCATGTAATGGGTCTGGACAGTGATGTCAACGCTAAAATGCGTAAGGTCAGCGAAATGGATATACCCTCTATCTTCCTATCGGACAGGGATGAAGCAGAGGTGTTACAGGGAAACCAGACCAATGAAGGAAGTACGGGTGAGAGATCTAAGAACACCAGCACAGCAGCAAGGGACTTTAAAGATGCTGTAATCAATGGTCGGACTGCAGGTACTTACATTAGTGAGCGACCAGCTATTAGTAGTAAAAAACATCAAACGGACTTCTTGAAAGTGTTAAATTATAAATATTGTTTTCATGATTACAATACGCCTAAACAACATTCCAATGATGTTTATCTATCGTATGAAAGTAATTTAAAAGTATTTGATGAGTTGCTGTTTAAGTTTAAAAATTTAGAACTTGAGAATGTGTATTTAAATGAATGCCTGAACCTAAAAATTGTACCTAAGGGTTTAAGGGTATGTAAATACCCTAACAAGGTGAAAAATGGAAGTGAATTTCACGAAGAACTATTAGACATTTTTGATAATTGTGGTTTTAGTATTTTAAAAGCAATTATTAGAGAAAATGATAGGGAGATGACAGGTCTCAATAGGAAGATTGAAGAAGTAAATAGTCTCATTACAAAGGATTTATTATTCTCAGTGGAAGAAAGTAAAAAGAAATATTTTTCCACTTTAGAAAGTATTGAGAGAAGTATTAACAGTATTTTTGAAAGAAAATGTAGGAAACTTGAAAGGGATGTTAAAGAGTATAAAGAGAAGTCCCAGTACCCCAAACCGAGGGGCTCTTATAATCAGAAGGATGTAGGTAACTATCATAATGATGATATTGAACATTTGGAAATGAAGAATTAGTTAGTGGTAGAAATTAGCAAAATTTTCAAGAATACCCCCCCCCCCCCCTTAGAAGGTCAGAAAGAATTAGGAACAACTATGAAAGAAATCATCAAACAAACTTTCAAAAAAACTACCACTATGGGGGGAAGGGGGCAGGCTACAACATGAACAGGTTCTATTAAGTAACCAGATTAGGTGCCTGACACAGGAAACATTAGTTAACGATATCAAAAATGATGGTTATGTTTGGACGAAAAATGGCTATAATATTTACAATTATAGTAGTTTGGAGATTAATGACATTTACTTTAGATTGTTCACAAAAGGGCTGAAATTTGTGCCGAATAGGAAAGCAGATCTAAGAAAAGTTATCATAGATTTAAAGCTCTTCCTTAGAAAGAAAAATCTGGAACTCTTGTTCCAAGACAATAATAGGGGGAACCCGAATACTGAATGTTTGAGGAGAAAGAGTACTTTTAACCCCCCTTTGAACCCACAACTGAAGAATTTTGAAGTGTTAATGGAAAGAAAAATTAGAACTGAACTTTCGAATAATTGGGTAACCCCGAATTTGACTAAAGATGAATCTGATTTATTGTATACATTATCAAATGATCCAGACATTAGGGTAGTTAAACCTGACAAGGGTGGGGGGGCAGTAATAATGGATCAGGATTTTTATGAAACTAAGATGATGGATATTTTGGAAAATTTGGATAGGTATGAAAGAGCATCTGTAAACGAAATCAATATAGGAAATAAGAAAATATGGCTGGCTCTGAATGATATGCTCCTTGAAGGTTCTATTGACCTAAATTTGTTTAAATATCTAAATGTGACTAAACCTAGAGTCCCTTGCATATTTGGGGTGCCCAAGGTCCATAAAGATGTCAATGACCCGCCAATGAGGCCAATAGTAGCCTCCGAAGGTTCTGTAACTGCACCCCTAGCTAAATGGCTGGATGAAAAATTAAAAAATGTAGTCAAGGAAGGGTCAGGCATAGTCACGGACTCATGGGATCTACTACAAAATATTAGTAACAGTATTTTTGACAAAGAAATTATTTTTGTCACTATGGACATAGTAGATCTTTTCTCTTCCATCCCATTCAAGGAAGGCCTACAATGGTTCGAGGAAGCCTTGGTCAATTTTGGAAAATCTAGTAGTAATGAGTTCTATTTGATTTTAACATTGATGGAATTAGTTCTAAGCAATAATTTTTTGTATTGTGAAGGGGAATATTTTAAGCAAACTAAAGGTATAGCTATGGGGACAAGATGTGTCCCAGTATATACTAACATCATACTCTCAGCTTGGGAGAATAAATTTATTTTGAATTCTCCATATAAAAACTGTTGGAAGCTGTACAAACATTACCTCGACAATATGTGCTTCCTGTGGATAGGGACTGAGGAGGATTTTAAAATATTTTTTGAATATATTAGCCAGTCTACTAGCTTTTTGAAATTCACCTATGTATTGGATAAAACATCCTTAAATTATTTAGATATTTTTATAGGTAAGGGTGATGACAATAATTTTTATTCGAGAGTATATAGAAAACAGAATTATTCCAACTCATTCCTAGCTTATGATAGTGCCCACCTGCACCATCAAAAGAAAGGCATAATAAAAGGACAGTATGTAAGGGGGAGCCGTATGACTTCTAGGGAGGCAGATTTCAACAATGAATGTGAATTATTAAGAGAAATGTTTATGGCTAGAGGGTACCCCTTCCAACTAATAAAAGAAATAGAGGATGAAGTTAAAACAGGAAGAGCTGATAAATTTAAGCCATTTTTAGGTGTAATGAATTGGCAAACAGAACAACAGAAAGATGAAATTTTTAAAGGAAGTAGTAACTTTGTATTGGACTTCAGTGGAGAAGCTCAAAAAATTAGGAACCTGATAGAGAGAGAATGGATCAAATTTGGTTAAATTTCAGATTTGCCTAACCTATTTTCCACCCCGTTTAAATGTACATTTAGAAAAGGGAAAAGTATTAAAAACTTGCTGGAAAGTAAAAAGTTTAATGGGAATGTTGAACAGGGTAGAGTTGGCACTTTTAAATGTGGTAGATGCAATCAATGTATTCATATAGTACCAAGAAACACCATTTATTTAAAGAGTAGGGACTTGCTGATTGAAAGCAAATATTTTGCTAACTGTCAAACTAGTGGCATAGTTTACTTAGCTTTGTGCAAAAAATGTGATGCATTTTATGTAGGAAAATCTGAGCGCAAGCTAAGGAGTAGAATTTATGAACACTGTTATGATATCAGGAACCAGTGTGTAAACAATGCTCTTTTTAGGCATAAAGTGAACTGCGAGCAGGCCTCTTTCACTTTTTTTGTCCTAAAAGTAGTTGACAGAGACTTGAGAGGCGGGCCGTGGGAAACATCTATTGAATACAAGGAACTCTTATGGCAAATCTATTTAGAGGCCAATAAAATTCCAGGGCTAAATGACAGTATATCTATTGCCCCTGTTTTAAAAATGAGAGCAGCCAAGCTCTAACCATTTTATTATTATGGTTTTTTATATATTGTATTCCCCTTATGTTATTAGAATTATGACTTTTTAACATTTTATTTATATGCACTGATGCACTTTATAGGACAAATTTGAAAATAAATGTCTATACAAGTTTTTTGATATGTTCAGGCTGTTAAATGTTTATAAGTAAATCATTCTGCTTCTAGCATTCTTAGTTTTGCCAGTAGATGGCAATGTTTGACAAGAATATGGAGTTTTTGCTTATACATCTTCATTCATTAATTAATTTTAATATATATTTTTAAGTCTTGGATATATATGTGTATTTTTAATATGTCATTGTTGTTGAGTAGTATTTAATTAAATTTGTTTGCATATAATGTTTTAATGCCCTGACTAGAGAATATGGTTTTTACACTAGGTTGCTCACTTTAGTTACATCAATCACTTAATTATTTAATTGATTGTTTAATCACCATCAGGTTGTGTATATATACTGAACAATATGTTCTGATTTACTATTCAGTTGCATCCGAGGAAGTGACCTAAATGAAAACGCAGTGTTGAGATTTTGCGTTTGTGCTGTGTACCTGACTGTATTCTTTGTTGGAACGCTGTTCTTGTGCTGTGGACTATTAAAGTTTTGGTAAAAAGTTTTCGGTGCCTTATTTCCTCCACAAGTTACTTTTTGTTTGTGGATTTTATAAGTTGTCTTACTTGATTATTTAGGCTGACGAGGGCACTTTTCCCGTGCTGGGACCTCAATTTGGTATTCTTAGACAACAGCTTCTTATGCTTGTTGTATAGTTTATTTATGAGAGATGTCCACCAGGGTGGCTTGCTTTTCCTTGAGACTCTTACTTTCATCCTATCTGGCACAGCTGAGTCTATACATTTGAATAAGTGTTGGTACAGGGCATCAGAGTATACTTTAGTATAGTTGACATGACCATCTTGGGGGACTGGGGATTGGAAATCATTTATACCAACCCCTAGGTGGGTATAGTTGCTTTGGTGAAGTTTTTTTTAATCTGACTTCACTTCTGCTGGGTTCTGGAGTTATTGTTTCTTCAAAAGTGACTGAGTTGTGATCGGATTTTATTCATGACGATTCTACACTTAGGTAGCACAATGGTCCCTCATGTTAGTGAGAACCAGGTTAAGTATATTAGAGCCCCTTGTAGGATTTTGTACTATTTTTTCCAGGGCATTTGAGTTAACAAAGTCAAGGAACTTTTGTGCAAGTAAGTTGGGGCTTGTATAGGTTTCCCAGTTGATGGTAGGATAGTTAAAATCCCCCATGGCGAGAGTGTTGGGTTGTATTTTGATTGACTCAAGTAAAGCCAAATAAGCTAAATGAGCATCTTGGTTTATGGAGGGAGACCTGTAAATACCAATGACTTGAAGGGGGAGGAGTCTTACCCAGTGTAATCTGCACTTGGAGTATCTCCATAGAGTTATCTTGCCTAACCAGTGTGGATGAGTATTTATCTTTAACGTAGATAAATACGGCACAACCTTTGGTTCTCACACTTTAATTTTTATGGTCTGAAGGTATGGAAGGCATTGTAGACTTGCAAGGCCAGGGTATTCTCTGTAGCCTTAAACCAGGTTTCTGTGATTGCACAAATGTCTGCATCATCCAAGGAAAGGAATGCTTCCAGAGAGTGCAGCTTTTGTTTAAACTCCTAGTATTCAGCAGCATCACCCATATTTTGTTTGTGCTGGATATTTTCATGTCAGGAGTATTGTTTTTGAGGGCTTGACTAAAAGGCAATATGGGGGAAGCAAGAGATTTAGCCAGCAGCCAAAATCTCAGAGGTGTCATGTGCAGACCATCTCTGGCAAAGCAGGGAGGTCTATCAACCATGTCATCCCAAGTTGACAGAAACTGAATCCCCCTTGAATGACACCAAAAACTAAGCCAATTATTAACTTCAATCATATTTTTTGTGTTTATATTGTGACATCATTCTAGGTGAGGGTGAAATGCTGCTCAAGGCTAGGGACATACCTGCCTGGGACACATATTCAGATAACTCAGTCGTGTCTCCCTTCATACAGTCCAGTAAGGTATGTCTCAAGTCATTCACACCAACATGAACTATGACTGAGTCATAACAATACTTGTTGTTGAGTGACTTGAATTAATGTGTAATCTGAGAAATCCTGACACCAGACAGACAGCTGACTGTGACTTTCTCCTTATCCAATCTGATGAGCAGGATGTCAGTGTGTCTCACCATAGAATCTCCAATAATAAGAAAATTACATTTGGGTGTGATGGGCCTTAAAGGCCTAGTAGATGAGACACTGGTGTTAGCATGTGTCTTGAGTGATATGGGTGCTGCGTCAGGTGTAGAAACCTTGTGCTTAAGAGGTCTCTGTTACTGAGGTAAATATTTAGAGAGTACCTCCATGTATGATGGTCTATGTGTTGAGTTCAACCTTTGTGTATGAGTTGTGGTATGTGTGCTTTGTGTAAGAGTTGAGGAATATGAGCTGATAACATCTTTGGTGTTATTCTTTGGTGCATGAGAGAGCAGGGATTCCAGCTTCTTGGTAGCTACATCTCTTGCACTCTGTGCCAGAGTGATTTAGTAGCAGAGGGCTGTCTGTGTACATGAGGCAGTTGCTACACTGTCTTAGGAGACCCATATCATCCAGGTTGGCAGGAAAAACAAGGGTTGTCTGATTCTCCATAATGCTAGGTTTAAAACTGTTACTGAGTAGAGAATTAATTGATTACACAATAGATTTGGAAGATCAGTGGAGCAGAGGCAGGTCACCAAACTCACTCAAGCTGTGTTAAACACAAGCACAAACCCACACAAATACAGGGCTTTTATAACAAACAAGAGGGAATGGTTGGAAGCAAATTAACCAATCTTAAAGCTCAAAACTGAGCCCTGTTAGAGTAACCTTCAACTAGATCAGTCCAACTGTACCTCCCTCCCACGAGGGCACAGGGGAGCCTCCCCAAAAAAAGATTTCCTGATTTAGTGCTCAATCTGTTCAACCAAAATTAGATTCAGGAGGTCTGAATCTAGCCTATGCTACAGCAACTTGAAGTGCAAGCAAAAATCATAACACAGCAAATACATAGTACAAACTGTTGAAACTGCTGCAGATATGGTTTTAATAAAGCAAATAGAATTAAAACACAGTAAAAGTGCAGAAAACAGTTTAAATAAAGCACTTAGTGTTGAGCTTAAACCAGAAAAAAAACTTAGAATTACAAGCACAATAAACACTCCACCAGCAATATCCAGCTCAGAAGGGTGGGGACTATCATTTTCTCACACAAGGCTGTAGACCAACAAACTTTCTTAATGTAAAATACCCAGCCTGAAGCCCAAGTGCTTAAACCAGAACTAAGACAATTTTAGAATAACTTACAGAATAAGCCTTTAACCAGCAATTCTCAACTTAGAAGGATGCAAGATACCTTTCCTGTTACAAGAGTACAGACAGCAGCCCTCCTTATGTAAGATAACTAGATAATATATAAACAAGTGTTTTTAACATATTGAAGTATGATCTGATGAAGTTTCCTACAAAAGGAATGAAAGATCTCAACCTTTTATATAATAAAACATTTGCCTGGTGAACAGAACTGGTGTCATTGTTGTCCCACAGTAAGCTTTTGGTATTTGGGTCCCCTGACTCCCCAGGAAGTCAGCATCAATGGAACTCATTTGTAAGGCCCATGGAACAAGAGATACTATGGGAAGGGCAAAACACAGAACCTGGGAGCAGTTATTCTTGTGGCAGTTGGTAAAATTCCCTTGCTGTAAAGACAACTAGTGTAATGATATCAACATTTCACTGCCGCCCCTTTGTGTTCACTTGTGATGTCTTATAAGGATCTTGTACTCCACCAGAGGTCACGCAGGCATTTTCTCTCCTCCCCACCAACCTTACTTTAAGATAGAAAAGCTAGCCATTGGCCACTTCATCCTATCCCTCCCAGCCATCTCTTCTCGGGTCATAAGTCCATTCCTAAACTAATATCCACAGCAGCTCAGACAGACACTATGCCTCTGCACCATTGAGATGGCATCTGAAGGTAAGCGACTTGCATGTTTTTTTTTTTTTTTAATTAATTCATTTTACTGTTTAATTATGCTGTGTTTGGCTGCAATTACTTTGGTACTGTTTGCTGTATTTATTAACTATAAGAACTGTATGTCACATACTAAACTTCTGTCCCTAGGTCTCTGCTAAAAATGTGCTATTCCCTATCAGAAACTCCAGGTTAGCATAAATAGACACATCAGACAAATATACACATATACAAAGATAAATGGTTGCATTCCTACTAAAGATTCCAGCTACTGTTGTTTCAACAGCAAAATGCATAACAAAAATATTAATTTGCTTTTGTGGAAGACAGGAATATGTGAACTGACTCCACAGAAGCAGTCATTGACCACAACTGTTGAGCTACCTGCCTCATTGAATTTACTTTCATTAAAATGGACACAGATCAACAGAAATACTGACCAAGACACTTCTGTCAGATCAAATGCAATTTTTTTTCTTATTTCAGTTACAAACAATTGGTCACAATATTATTCTACAAATTCAAAGTATGGTCATTTAATATAAAATAATGTCACACTGACAACATAAGATAAGGAATTCTACTTAAATCATGGAATATAACTTATTTAAAGGATATACAGTTAAACTAGGGATATTCTTAACTTTTAAGATGATAATAATATCAAAAACAAGCCAGATATTAATCTTTTGATAATAATTGTTGCTTTTCTTTTTTTCTTTTCTTGGAATAATACAACTGCCAGAAATAACAAGTTCACAAAATTGATAAATAACCCTGAGAACTTGTGAAGAAGTAATCAATAAATCAGATGATTCAAGATCAGAAGATTATTAGATCAATGCCAGGTGCTATATTACAGCCTATAATCAGAGTACATGCACACATTTTTGTTTTTGAAACAAAATGCTTTCTTTAACTATGAAATGTGAAGTATTAATTAACAAAACTCACCAGAATAGAATATTCAAGGATTATCAAAGGAAAACAAGATTCCTCAAAGGCAGTTTTCATGTAAACAAATGGTATAAGAAAGTCAATTTCTACCTAAACAAAATTTTACCATTTGCTATATGTTAAACATCTACCCACACAGTTTTTGCAGCTCAGACAGTTTGTCTCTATACTGCTGTCAGAATATTACAGCATTCTTTCCGGATATTAAGTAGGCTTTTCTGAAAAAACTGAATTACTTCTCTGTAATACAACCCTATAGTAATTATACAGCCATGTTTGCACAGTTGTATAATTAATACAGTGTTGTATTACACAATTGTGAAAATGCTACCTAGAAATAAATCATTGCATATTGTCATAGAAAAACGGATTACACCATCTGCTTTCAAAGTAAAAGTTTTATACTGCTAGGCATCGTGATTTGACCCACGATAGCACGTTATTCTTCATGTCATTGTTTGATATACAATCTGTCCATCACAAACTGTATGTAAATGTTATAAGCTTTTAGCAAAAACAAAACAGTTTCCCTCTATGTATAATTAACAATGCAACAATGTGTTTCAGTAATTTAACTGCAAATAATATATTGTAGGTTGATAGGTTCGTAAGTCTGTGCTAAACAATTGATCTAGAAGACCTTTATATGTCTAGCAACTGCAGTTTACATATTACCTATGTCTTTAATGGACTGAGGGCCCAGACTCATTGTGAATTTATAGTTATCCATATTTAAAGAGAGCGAGGGAGCAACATACTTTGACTTGAAGTGGGGAACCTATTCCATAAGTAGAGTACCATGTGTAAGAGGTATCTATCCCATAAAGTGGTTCTCTTTTATTAAGATGTATGCTTACAGTGGGTATTTGTGGTATTTCTAGTTTTATAAACATACAGAAGGTCAGGTAGAACAAGGTAATTTGTAGTCTTGCAGGCCAGGCAGAAACTGCCATGTAGGAGTCTTTAAAAGACATATCAGCATGATAGAGCACTTAGATGTTCTGTACACTTAGGGAGCTCATACTCACAATTTCTATAGTGAGGAAACATTATGCTTTGTCTAGTTGGACCAAATGCTTGGACAGATACTTTAATAGGGACCAATGCTCTGCATCAATTAACATATTTAAGTAAATAAATAAAACAAACAATTAGCTATAGACCTGATAAGGGAGGAGTAATAGAGAACAATTTCACTGGACCGAGAAGATATGTCTTTAGTAATTAGTTAAGTCAGATGCAAGAACATCTTAATGACACCTGCTAAATGCTGTCAAATTCTGGCAGTTAGGGCAAAGGATTAAGTCTGCTAACAAATTACTTCCTCTGGTACATGGTTTCATTCACTCTGCCTTCATTTGTAATTTATAATTTGTTATTGGAGCTTTTCTCCCTGGGTCTCCACTGAAAATGAGCTCTTCAAGGCCCAGTGCACTTCTGCGGTCATCAAACTGAAATAAATAAATAAATAAATTTGCCTACTGTGTGATTTAAACAAGTCAGTCAACCAGACAGTGGTTCTATGCAATTACAAATGTAGGCCAAGTTCCTTAATGGTCTCCTAGACTGCATAACTTGTAACTGAAGATTTCATTTTTCATGAGCATACCCAGGTACCTAAGGACAGTATCACTTTTTAGGGGATGCCATTTTGTGTTAAATACAGGGGTGCTCTTGTTTCCCAAAGTATGCCTGACATTATGAATGTTCATAGGTAAGGTCCTTGTGGAGGATATGGGTGTCACATGGATTGAAGGTGACAGTCCTGAGTTTGTAGTCATCAGCAAAGCTAGCAAGCCAGCAATCCCTGGTCTCAGTTTTTACCTCAGTAAATTAAATTATGAATATCAGTGGTCCAAGAATAGAGCCCTAGAGGGCACTACCAGTAATGAGTTATTTTTGAGGAAACTGTACTATTTATCCTGATTGAGTCGATTCTGTTTGTTAGCCAATTTGATATCTAACAAGTTATGCAGGTGGTTATAATTAGTTTGGACAGTACATCAATAATGCCAGATGTGAGACAGTGCTGACACTGTTTGCTAGGTTACATAAATAGTTTATACCAATGTATTCATCCCATGTCAGAAGTGCAATCCAGGTTGTTAAACTGAGGGTTTTCTCTTAAAAGTAGTTGTTAGGCATAAGATAGAATAAAGAGTAGAATAGGCCTAAAAATATAGAGCCGGACTTTTGTTTTATTTATGCATACAGTTCAGGGAAAGACAGTTCAGTTGAAGAGAAAATATAATCTTGCTAGCTAAGTATGAAATGTGCAAAAATAACAGTTCTCAAGGAAGAGCTACAGAATGTTCCTTTCTCAAGAGAAAGATATGTGTACTTGCAATGGAATGCTAGCTAAAGAATAGACAGGCACTGTCAGGCACCTGCAAGATAAGGCCTGAAACAAGGCTAAGGGGTGGATATGGTTCTCAGAGAAAAATTACTGAACTGAAGTAATATAATTTAAATATTTAGGGCAGGGAAGTTAGCTGAAGTCTGATGAAAGACTTGTTCAGATATTGTTATTGTGCTACTTTTGTGCTTTTAGTTATTTGCTATATTATGTTGCAATACACCATTTGAATATGCTGCTATGACATTTATATCTGTAGTTATTATATTATATGTTACTCACTACAATAAATTATCATGAAGCAGTCCATGGCAACAGAACTCTGATTTCTTATAATAGCACCTGAATAAAGTCTGCTTGGGGAGAGACTATTTCTCAGAAAGCAATAGCTACTCTGGAGATCCATGACTGGAGACAGCTGTAGTGAGTAAACCTTTGAAGTACATTTTAAGTGCAGCAGCCAGCTTAAATTCCAGGTTTCATTATTACAGCACTTTTTTTTTTTTTAATTTTCATTAAAAGTTTACAGTGACACTTTTTTCCAGTCTATCAATAACTACAGCAGAAGTTTTGTAACAGATTTTTCAGCAGCACACCAGTGTTTTTCCAGATGGGAGACAGTGAATTTTATACAGAAGAAGACTACCACCGATAACGCAGTTACTCGTTCCAGAGCAGACTTTTCTGTAAGACACCACTGATATTCCAGACGTGAATTCCATACAAGAAACAGCCACTGCAGATGATGCACCAGTTCTCCCTTACATAAGCATGCATTTTCCTATTAGTATGGATTTCATAACTAAGTCAGCCAGTAAATGCTCAGTCAGTCGAGATGTTTCCACAGTTGAATCACTTGATGTGTGGTTAACAATTATGGAGTGGGTTATACAAAACTGTATACATTGAGACAGTAAATTTTTCTCCATGCACACTGGTAAATTTCAAACTATTGCTAAAGCTATGCTAGGCATGCATAATTATGTGCTGTACCAACAATCTGTTAATGAAAGCAGATGTGTTAATGTTATTCAGACATCTGTACTACCAATAAATGCAGTAACTACAGCTAATGAATTACACACTTTGATAAGCAAACTAGATGCTTCACAGAAAAAGGTTCACCCAGATTTATTAAGTGCTTATATTGTTTTTTTGTCCAAATGGAACAAAACAGATAATGCTGAAGGTGAACAGGATACGCTGGTTGAGGGCTATAAAAAATGGCTTAAAGACGAGGATAGGTATATTACTACTTTTAGACAGGATGTAGTGAAGCTTATTAGTGGGATATGAGAGTTGCTTAAGACTAATAAACAGTACTTAAAATGAACTGGAAAAGACATGAGAGATCAAGGGCAGTCCACATCAGTTAAACTTTGGCTGCAGATTCAGTGGGTGTAACCACAACTCAGAAATTGCAGCATAGATCAAAGCAGTTACAGCTACTACCCAAATGGGAGCACAGAAAGGAATTATTTCAGATTCTTATAGGTTTTGAAGATTGGCCCATTAATACTGGGATAACTCGGGGACAAAAACTGTCAAAATGTTGTAAGGCTTTTCTTCTGAAGACTGTTAAGACTTATATTGAATCACATGAGCTACCACTTGATAACATACGTGCAAGCATGCATGCTGCTTTACAAGCCTTGATACAGAAAATGTGTTTTGATCCCAGGTTATTAGATCAATTCTGAAAAATTAGAACAGACAGCCTTATGGAAACTGCAATATTGTTTTCTTTTGCATATGCAGTAGTGTACAATTAACAGATTAATGGCACAGGGTGATGTACAGAAACTTGATTCAAGATTTTTTTACAAAGAATTCAAAGACTTGATACACTCATTAAGCTAAATGTGATTGTTACAGCCAAAACAGTGGACGAGGCAGTACATTTAGTCATTAGACAAAAGCAGATTTTTGCAAGCATCAGATACAGGTAATAAAATCTTTTCTATGGATAAAGAAATTGTAGCTGTTAGACAGTCTCCAACAGCTGCAGCACAAAACAGACCAGCAGTTGAATTATTTTTTCTTTTTTTTTTTTTGCATAAGGTTATGGCATGTACAAAAGCAATGTCCTAAATACTGGGTGTGGAAAAACAAGCATGTTGAAGCTGATATTGATGAACCAGTCCCAGTCATTCCCATTAAGACCAGGCAGGTTAAAAGGTCCAATGGTGCTGTAGTGAGTGAGATCACTGACTGACCACCTAGTCATTCACAGTTTGATTCATTGTATCCTTGCCTGGAAAGTTTCAAATCTGAGATAGACGCAGCACGGACAGTTCCTTCAGCTCCTAACAACTGTATGATTTCCAGTGCACAGGATACTCCATGTGATATTCACACAGATGTATTGTTTTCTGAAGAGTGTGCAAATATTGCATTGGTGAGGAAGCAAATCACAGGAGATCCTACTAGTTTTATAGACACAGCTCAGTCTGGTGCAGTTAATGACGGTACAAATAATGTAAATCATGCACAAAGTTCCAGCCAGAGTGATGACCAAACGTCAGTGTGATTGCTAGTGCTATAGCAGACAATTTTCAGAATATTTATGAGGGTTGTGGCAGCCCAGCACCCAATCAACAGGTGAACGTCACTTAAAGTTGGTAAAGATGGCAGACCATACATTCCATTATTTATGGGAAAGGAATTATGGAACAATGTATTAACTGATACAGGGACTTCCATTTCAGTTACAAACAGACCTCTGCCAGAGGACACAAGTACGGTTTTAAAGCTATCAGGATTTGAAGGGTCAGCGGTAGCTGCAGTCAGCTGCAAGCCTTTGGAAATCAGATTCCTGAATAAAGCCAAACAGCTTGGAAAAAGGGTAACAGTAAAATTCTTGTTACATCATCGGTGTAACAGTAACATTTTAGGAATGGATAATATGTCAGGATTAGATGTTGAATTAAATTTTAATAACAAAATATTGGGAAGCAATACTGATGCTGTGATATGTAGAGTGGTGCAGACAGAAGAGATGTGCAAAAAGCTGTGTGCAGTAGACTGCACAGATGAGGTCCAGGATTTAAGGTATCAATTGATGCAAGAGTTTCCAGAATTATGGGCTAAATATAAAACAGACTGTGGTCTTGTTGCCACTGCTACTGTAAGGGCAGAGGAACCTACAAACAGGTTACCTCCCTATCAGAAATAGTACCCCATCCCTCCAGAAGCAGTGGAAGATAATCAGTAAATGCATTAGAGACTGGGAAGAGAAAGGCATTATAATTAAAGGGTCAAGCCCATCAAATTCACCTGTGTGGTCAGTTAAGGAAAAGAATAACAGTTACAGATTAGTATTAGGCTTCAGGCTAATATGGACACCACCCTAGCAGCACATGTGGTACCCGGTACACCTGAAATGGCTGTTCAATTAGATCCACGCAGTAAATGGTTTACACTTATTGATTTCGCAAATGGATTTTTTGCTGTACCTTTAGCTGAATCCTCACAAAAATATTCTGCTTTCACCTTTGAGGATGCTTAGTATTTGATGACACATTTGTCAATGGGCTTTGTAAATTCTCTATTATTCATCAGATATTGACATGAGTACTGAGGCCATTGAATTACGGTAATAAAGTGTTACGATACAGAGATGATATCCTGATACAGACAAAAAATAGAAAAGGAGTACCTGCAGATACTACGTGATATTTTACTACCCTTACAAAATGCTGGGTATAAAGTCAGTGCCTGCAAAATGCAGTTGAAGCAACAGATGGCAAAATTCTTGGGGATGACTGTACAACCCCAGGCTCGAATACCAAGCAGGGCAAGAATGCAGTCTTTTTTGAGCATGCCATTCCCTACCCTGATTTAAGAGTTGCAGAAGTTTTAAGAATTATGAATTATAACAGGGAATGTATAGAAGACTATACAGTCTTGGGAGACCCTTTGTATAAAATGACTGATGCAAAGTTGTCCAGTATTATAATTTTGGTATGGTCAGAAGAGAAAAAGAAGGCAGTGGAAACAGTGAAACAGAAACTGGTAATAGGTAATGAACTGATTAACCATCAGCAGAATAACCTTTTTGTTTGCAACAACTGGAGATGACAGCATCTTTGCAGTCCTGGTCCAGAAATACACACATACCTTACATCAACGTATCCAGGCAAGGCTAAAAGCTATTACATTTTTCAGCAGAATGTTATCATCAGTGGAGAAGGGTTATCACCCTTGTGTAAAGGCTTTTTTTAGCTATATATTATTGGGGAATCCAACAATCAGGATTCATCACACTGTTCACTCCAATAATAGTTCAAACACTGCATCATATTTTTATTTATTTATTTCATTTGTTTACCGGGTAATGCCTGACTGGGTATGAGGCCCATTTTCAGTGGTGGCCCGGGGAGAAAAGCTCCAGACATACATACATATGTAACTTGTACTCATTGAAGGCTATTATGCCGAGGCGCTAAGCTGGATTAAATCTTTTTGTGAACTGGCGTTGTTTTTTTTGGCTGTTGCCTTCTTTTCTTCTGTTGTTTTTGATACATACATATGCATGCATATACATAGCTACTTACATACAATTAACATTACTGCACAATAAAGATGCACGCATATATATACTATTAACATTGTACAAAGGAAAAAATCAGTATAGTAATAGCTAAATAGCTACAGTTTACAAATTTAACTTAAATGGTACAGTTGGAGATGATTATTAACAGCATGTCTAGTAGTGATTACAGTGTTATGCAGTCTGTCAGGAAAGAACAGTGTAGTTGTAAGACAAAGCAGAATTTGTGTTTCTAATGCTAACTGAGATAGAGTGTTGAACCTAGCCAGTGAAAGGCAGATAACAGTTGTAACTGTGAGAAAGAGCTGGATTAGAGTGATAAAAGGGTGATGAGAGGATGATGAAAGGGGAGGTGGGTGGCCTAGCCAGGAGTGTGGCAGGAACACAGCCAGTGTTTAGCTAGATGTTCCATGAGGAGGTGTTTGAACTTGTGAATGCTAGGGGCTATAGGTTGAGGGAGGGTGTTCCAGAGTTTGACAATTTTATAGGAGTAGAGAGCAGTGCCTTGTGTGTTGTGGGGATGGCTAATCCTTAGCAATAGTTTATTTGAGGATCTTAGTGATCTATGATTGTTATTGGTTTGGATTAGATTGGAGAGTTCTAGGCAGTCGTTTGGTTTGTGGATTATTTTGTGGGCTATGGACAGTTGGTTTAGTGTTAGAAGATTTGAGAGTTCTAACCATTTGAGTTGTATGAGTACTGAGCAGTGGTGGGTTCTGTAGGGTTGGCCCATAGCAAATTTGGCAATTTTGTTGTGACATGATTCAAGATTATTTAGTTCTGATTTACACATGTTTGTAAATACTTGGGAGCCATAATGGAGGGTGGAGAGTAGTTGTGTGCAGGCAGTGGCTAGCCTGGCACTATCTGTAAGATAATGTTTAATTCTATATAGGATGGATAGTTTAGAGTGGACTTTTTTGATGGTGAGAGAGATGTGGGTATCAAACCTTAGGTTTTCATCAATTGTGACACCTAGAGGTCTGATTTGGTTAGTGGGTTCTATTTTGGTTCTGTTTGTAGAGAAGATTGAAGATGGGGTCAGATATGTTTTGGGTTTATTATAATTGAAAACAACTAACTTGGTTTTGTTAGGATTTAGTATGAGTTGATGGATAGCAAGGTAGTTTTCTATGTCTTGGAAGGATTTTTGCATTGTTGTTTGTAGATCCTGGGATGTGGGGGCTGAGCAAATTAGTGTAGAGTCATCGGTGTACTGGACTATGGAGTGTAGTTGGGTTGCAGAGCTGAGGCCATTGGTAAAAATTATAAAGAGGAGGAGTCCAAGTATAGAGCTTTATGGTGTGCCCACAGTGATGGGTAATAGGGAGGACAGGGTGTTCTCCCACTTAGTGGCCTACTGATGGTTAGAGAGATAACTATGGAACCAGAACAGGGCTGAAGAGTTAAGACCATGGGATGATAGTTTATTTAGTAGGATTTGATGGGAAATGGCGTCAAAGGCTTTTGACATGCCCAGAAATATATATGAAACCATTTGACTGTCATTAATAAGGCCATGTATGGTGTTTGTGAAAGATAGTAGGGTAGTGCTGGTACTATGTTTTGGCCTAAAGTTGTGCTGAATGGGGGAGAGCAGGTTATGATTAATGAGGTGGGTAAGGAGTTGGGAGTGAATGCATTTTTCTAAGATCTTGGCTAAAGGGGAGAGGATGGCTATGGGATAGTAACTGGCTAGATGTTTAGAGGGGCCTCCTTTGTGTAGTAGAATGATGTGAGATATTTTCTATAGAGAGGGGGCATATTGTTCAGAGATTGAGCGGTTGATCAAGACTGATATGGGATAGGCAATTGACAGGGCAGCAATTTTAAAGAATTCATTAGGTAGTTGGTCAGCAGCTAGACAGCAGTGTTTGAGCTTGGAAATTAGTGATTTTATGTAGTTAGTTTGGATTGAGGAGATGGAGAAGGGGGTGGGGAAGTCAGAAGAGGGACTGGGTACAGTGAGAGGTTGAGCAGTTTGATTACCAAGAAGTGAAGAGATTGAGTTAATAAAGTGAGCATTGAATTGGGTAGCTATAGGGACAGTAGCCTTGGAGGTGTCAAGAAGGGGAGGGGGGGTTGGGGTATATCCTGGGTTGAGAAGATTGTTAATGTTTTGTCAAAATTTTGGGGGGTTGTGTTGATGATTTTTTTGACATATGAGGAAGTAGTTTTGCTTGTCTGTTTTTATCTGTTTCTTAGCCTGGTTACAGAGCTGCTGATATATTGTCTGGTTATTTATATTTTTGGTGGTGTGGTAAGCAGAACATGCCCTCTCTCTTTGTTTAATTATTGCGATGGTATCTTTAGTTAGCCAAGGTATGTGCCTAGTTTTAGCTCTAATTTGTCTTGAGGGTGCTAGATTGTTAAAGATTTTAAGAAAGGTATTATTGAAGTAGTGGACTGCCTGATCAAGTGAGAGGTTTTTAAGAGATGATCAGTTACTTTGCTGAAGTAGAAGATTGAAGGTGGAGGGGGGTATTTCTTGTTCCAGACAGTTTTGTATATTGTGTTGTTTTATGTCTGGACTTGTTTTCTGTACAGGAAGGTAGATGAGTGATCACTGAGGGAGACAGGAAGGCAGCCTGCTAAGTAACCTAGATTGGGTTTGTAAGTCAGAATCCAATCTAGAGTGGACTGATTTTTTGAGTGTTTATCTAAACGGGTGGGACAGTATATGGTCTGAGTGAAATTGAAGAGGTTTAGGAAAGTGGAGGGGTTGTTGGTGTTGCAGGAGTGCCAGTCCAGGTTTAAATCTCCTAAGATAATGGTTTACTGGTTAAAATTGGTTGAGGCCCAGGAGAGAGATTTTCAATTACTGGGAGGTTGTTTCCAGAATGGTTATGATAATAATAGTTTTGTTAGGGTTTATTGTTAGGCGTGTTGTTAGATATTCAGAGTTGGGAAGGACAGGCAGGGCACAATTCAATAACTCTAGTTTGAGTGTGTCTTTATACATAATAGCACCAACTTCACCCCTTCTGTTTGGTCGGTCTAATCTAATTATTTTGCATCCATTTGTAATAATTTCTTTGTCTTTAATGTGGGCTTTAACCAGGTTTCTTTCACTGCAGAAATATTGGGTAGGTAGGCTTTAAGGGTTACAGGGAATTCAGTGATTTTATTTACTATACTACGAAGGTTAAAATTTATGAAGACTAGGTCAGAGTTGTTGGTTTTTGGAAGTGGGGGGAGTGGGTGGTGGTTAGTAGTATGTTGGCTAGAAGTTGGGGTAGGTCTGGGAGGGGTACTGGTAGGGCAAGGAGGGGTGTGGATCAGTGGCCATGGGTTGGGGTGGATTTCATCCTGGAGCTTAATTAGTGTTATATTGTACAGAATGTGGTGTTAGATTTTATTGGTGAGTTTAACATATCTGTGTGTTGAAGAATAAGTACAGTTAGTGGGCAAGTGTTTGATAGGTAGGAGGAGGAGAGTAGTTGTGTTGTAGAGTTGAGATCTGATGGCAGTGTATGCGTGGGTGTGACTGTTTGTGGAGGATAGAGCGAGAGTAGGAAAGTTTAGGTGTTATATGGTGCATGATTGGAGGGATGTGGAGCTAAGCAAGAAGTAAAGAAGGTGGAGTAGAAGAGTATTGGTTAACAAGGAGATGAGTTGAGATACAGTGGATAGCTGAGAAGCTGTGAAGTGGAGTAGTGGGGGAGGGGAGGAAGGAGGAGGATTGGCTGGTGGGATAAGGGGTGTGGTTAGGTATAAATCTAATAAAAGAGGGGGCGGGTGAGAATGGGGGTAGTGTAGGGGAGCAGAGTAAGCCTGAGCACAGTGAGGGGGAATGGAGCAGATTAAGCCCACCTTATGCACTGGAATTTGCAAAAACAATCTACAGGTAGGTAAGGAACATGAACCAGGAGCTGACTGATTGCCATGTACATTTGTTTATAGCAGACTGGCTACCTATTACTCCAAGTTAGTGAAATACAGCTCAGCAGTTATGCATTTAAAGGCTGACAATAAGCAACCACTTCAAGGATTATCTCTAAGAGCACTAAGTTACTGAGCTCAGAGAAATAGAGACGCCAGAGAGGATTTACGGGGCAGGAAGCAAATGCAGCACTGCAAACAGTTGTCGTTCTGGTGCTGTGCACACCAATACTGCCTACCAAAATGTTAAACAGGTACAAGTTGTTTAAATAAGACACCTACACTTTAAAATTACAGTGGAGCACTTTCTGGACAAGTGCAATTGTAGTTTTTTCAACTTCAGGTTTCCACAACTGAGAGACAGTCCCGTGGCCTCAAACATAGATGGGGAATTAAGGAGCAGAGGGGTAGACTTGGGTGAACTAGAAATGGTAAAAGTAGATGAAAAAAAAAAAAGAAACAAATTACTATAGTCAAGACCCTACTATATTCCGGCTGACATAGAGCTGTGAATCAAGCTACACTGTCCAAATGGATTTAGCTTTAGAGCAGAAGAATATTTCAATAGAGGTTGGGGAAAATATTATTTGTCTCATCATTTGTTGTACGAGGGGACTCCTCATACTTATGAGGAACAGGTGGGCACAATTCCTAATTCACCTTTTGAGATCAATTCAGTACAGAGGCCGGTGTGTGTATATAAATGGTTCAAGATTTTCTGAAAAAGGCATATTCTACATAGGATTTTCAGTTTACACTAACACTAAAAATCCTGAAATCCATATGATCAAGCTTCCTGGACATCTATCAACCCAACAAGTGAAGTTGGAATCTGTTTTATAGAGATCGTCATTTGAACATTATTAGTGACAGCTCTTATGTGGTAACAGCCCTCACCATATATTTGGAAATTTGCGGCAGAATGAGATTTGTAAATAGTAAAAGTAAACCTTTACAGCATGCAGCAGTTCTGAAGGAATTAAATGATCTAGACTAGAAAAAGAGAAATAGATGAAGCATTTGCAAGGTAAAGGCACATCAAGTAAAAGACAGTAATATTCATTTTTTGGCAATTCCATAGCTGATGCAGTAGAAAAAAACTGCCAAAGAGGGAGTTCCTCTAGATCCAGAGCACTGGGAGGAGAACAAAGTAGGAGGTATCACAGAGTTGAGCCAAGATAGCTTAACAGTTGAGACAAGTTTGGTGGAATTCCAGAAAATGCTGATGAAGTAGCACAATGTGAGGTTGCCAGTCTAGTTCCTTGAATAAATCTTGCATAGAGAGCAGACCTAATTGGGTCATTCATTTGCCAGCTATTTTGCTGGGAATAAGGACATCACCAAATGTCAGATCAGGAATATCACCTTTTGAGTTAATGACAGGAAGAAAAATGACATTGAATTTTCCCTTTGACCCATCTTTGGGGTCACAGCATTCTTATTTCACTGTAGCACATCACCAGGCTTAGTTACAGATTTTGCAGGACTCCATCAAAAACATGAGTTTATTCCATTCAGGCAGGATATGCAAGATGCTAGGAGACCCAGATGACATTGTACAGCTAAAGCAGCGTCAACAGGTCATGTTGAAGTGATTTGTGTTTGAGGGCTATTTTGCCTCAAACTTGGATGGACCATACACCATAATCAAACAGGTAGGGCCTCTAGTGTAGCAAATCAAGAGAAGAGCTAAGAATCACGGAGACAGGAAATTTAAGTTTGTATATGTTGATCAATTAAAGCTTGTTAAAAATACAGAAATAATATTCAAGAAAGTGATACTGTTTTTTATACTTTGCAGGTTGTGACACAGAATACATTGTCAACTTTGGATTTCTGAATAATTTGAAAGTGTGTGTTTGTTTATTTGAAATTCACTTTGCTCCCATATATGCAGACCTTGTTATGGCCTATTTCAAGGAATGCATGATCTATGATCCCCTTCACAACCTTTATCAAGTTGAGATAGATATCTGGCGTAGGTATTTGGATGATTGCTGGATGGTGTGGCAGGCAGATGAGGCATATTTGCAGGAATTTCTGGAATATCTTAATGATAATTTGTGGGGTATCGAGTTTACTTTAACATCACCTTATGGCACCATTAGATTTTTGGATGTCGCAGTTTATAGGAATGAGGATCATACTCTCAGTACTAAGACCTTTAGAAAATATCCTCAGTACAATAACCTGCTCCATGCATCTAGTATGCACCCCCGCCACACCATCCGTAACATCCCTAAGTCACAATTCATGTGTATTAAAAGAATCAGTTCATCTGAACAGGATTTTGAACAAGCTAGACTAGACTTGTATAAAAGGTTTTTGAATAGGGGATATAGGGAATCAGATATTGCTAAAGCTAGTGAATGGAGTATTGCTCAGGATAGAAGCACATTGTTGGAGTACAAAAATCGTGGGACCATACAAGAGAGTCCAACTCTTAGGTTTGTGACTACCTATGGACGTAACCATAATGTTAGTAGAGATGTATTAGATACTCATTGGAATATACTTCTGGCCAATGATGAGTTCAGGAAATATTTAGGTCCCAGATGCCAATTCTCCTATAGATGTGGAAAAACACTGAGTGCTCTTTTTTCACACTTTAAGCATAAAGAGAGTGGGGGAGCAGTATATCAACAAATGACCATGACTGGGGATAAACTATTGGGCATGTTCCCATGTGGACACTGTGGGTCATGCCAGTTTGTGAGCAAATTGAAACAATTCACCAGTGCTAATCCTGGCAGAGTATATGATCTACGGGTTTTTGGAAATTGTGGTAGCAGTTGGCTAATCTACTTAGCCACATGCAAATGCTCAGCTTTTTATGTTGGCCAAACCTCCCATTCACTGATAATCAGGATGTCGGAACACAGAAGTGATATCCGTAACAAAAGAGAAACTAATGCTCTATATAGACACACCATTAAACATGCTAATGCTGAGTTCAGGTTTATGGTTATTGATAAAATAATAGGGGACAGAAGTAACCAACAGGGTTGGCACACAATTCTTAACCATAAAGAAAAATATTGGATCATTAACCTAGGGGCATTATTTTCTCCAGGACTAAATGACCATGTTTGAAGGACTTTACGCATGTATATGCCCATTTTGTTGACTCTTATGTATGTGTGTAGTGTTTGACATATACATTATATATGGTTTCTATATAACATTTTCATATACTTTTGTTTGGTTTATATTATTTCAGTTATTGTACTCATGCATAAATAGATATATATAAGTGCAGGCTTTCTTGAGGCATATGTAGGACACCACAGTTGGTTATACTTTTCTTTTGCTTGTTGTTAGATATATCAAAACATTCTATTGAACACATTTTGTATTGACTGTATGTTTATGTACTTCTATATGTGTGAGTATATATATATATATATATATATATATATATATATATATATATATATATATATATTGTTAGAAAAATATGTATTTAAATATATGTGAAATGCTAGTTTAAAAGCAAGGTCGTTTATAATGCATTTTATTCTATTAATCATATAACAGAAGGGATAAATTCATGTGTAAACGCAAGTAGCTTCTGAAACTGCAGTGTGCTTTGACCCCTGACCCTGGCAGCTGCCAGCTCAGCAAGCTTAATGTTTATGCTTTTCATAAGTGATTATCTGCTGGGTTAGGAAATTAAATGTGTAAATCTTCCGCTCCTTCCTGATGAGATAACTTGTCCTTGTAAATAACTAAATCTTCCTTTCCTGATGGTGTAACTTGCCCTTGCAAGATAAAAACACAGCTGGTGGGAAAGTGAAACAGTGAACAAAGAGGTGAATTTAAAGACTGAATCTGCTATTGTATTCGAACTGATATGAGACCTTTAAGAAGTAACTTTACAGAAAGACATTATGACTGACCAACTGGATAGCAAGGCCATATTGTACTGCATCAGCATTATTAGATGAATAGAATACCGTTAGTAAAAGTGATGTAGATGCCTTGTGACTAACCACGTCAGTAAGGTGGGCATAACTTTAATGCAAACACTATAAAATATTCTGTACTTCCTGTATCATGTCAGACAAAATTCTGTACTTGTATGGTTTTTTGCCTCCTGGTGTACAATAGTAAACTTTTGAATCTGAACCTCCTGTGTATTGAATTATTAATTTTATTTAACAGTTTCGTCCTTTCGAGACGGAATTCCCTTGGTAATCTGCAGATCAGAGCGTATTGGTGGTCGAATACTGCGCAGGAGAAGTTACCGAAATGGTCCTTCTTCAGTGAAAAGACCTCCGACTGAATTGTCGTGTGTAAAGAGGCTGGCCACTTTCTGATCTATGGCTGAAGAGAGGAATTAGAACGAATTTCAAAACCAGGAGGCTCAGGTAGGAAGAATTTGCCTTTTTTCTGTTTTAGATAAGGGACTAGGTTACAGTATATTGTTGTCAAGATTTGTTTTGCAGATCAGGGACAAAAGGAAGTACTGTATATTTGGTCATAGATCAGGGTAACAGAATAAGGTAGGCAGTTATTCTAGATAAACTGTAAACGGGAACTAAGAATTTGATATCACGTGATAAAAAAAGGTTATGTAACATTTTCTTTGTCATGGGTAATCAGTGCACTAAAACCTTGCGAGATCCGCCCCTAACCGAAGACGCAAAATACATGCAATTACAGTGTGCTGATAATGTTAGGTATTATACAAAATGGGTTAACAAGTATGAATTTGATGGTAAACTAGATAAACTTTCACTAGTTAAACTCCTTAAACAGCTTAAATCTGATGCAGGAGGTCAGGCAAAAAAGCAACGCCAACTAGGCATACCTCAAGCACACAGGTGGATTGAGGAAGCAAATCGTAGAGAACAGAAGCTTAAAAATTCAAAAACATTATTTTTAGACAAAGAGGATAATAACTTGGTAATAGCTACAGCTCCTCCTCCTCCTCCCTTGCCCCCTCCCTTACCCTTTTCAGGATATGAAGTGAGTGGACAGGCTGGTGCACCTCCGTGTTATCCTGAAGTTTCAGTAAGACCACAACCATTTGTTAGAGATCCTATTGAGACTAGGTCTCGAACACGTAAAACATATAGGGACACAGAATCATACCAAATAGAGGGAAATCTACAGGATGAGAGTGAGGAAGAAATATGCCCACTTATAGAAGTTCCAAATCCTCAGGCAGGACAGGAAGGGCAAGACCCAACACTCTTAGTATATAGACCATGGACACCGGAAGATATCCGGAAGGCTACTGAGGGAATCCCCCATCCGAAAGTTAATTTTATGAAATTTTTAGAAGATTTACAAGGCATGAGGTTAAGTTACCACTTGAATGGGGAAGAAGTAGAAAAAGTAGTAAGACAAATTATAGGTCCAGATTGGCACATGATTTGTGGCACCTGGAATCCTCGTAATGCAGAACCTAGGCCACTCCCACATAGTGACGCAGAGTTAGACAACAGAGTGAAAGGTCTGACAGACCGAATCTCTGAGAAATGGAAACCCAGAGCAGACTGGACTTGCATTAATCAATGCATACAACTGGAAAATGAGACAATAGATGGATATTATGCTAGATTATTAGAATGTTTTAATAATCATAGCGGTATGTCGGTTCCTGAGAACCAAACGAATGATTCCCCGTATGAACAACAATTAAAAAAATGCATTTTTGAAAGGTTGCATTGCACCTATTAGTAGCTTCATTACAAAGCATATGATAGATCATCGAACAGGGAGGCTACAAGCCTTACTCGAATACGCTAGACATGCTGAGAGACATTTTGATAGTAAAAAGAAAAAGAAGGCACAAGTCTTCACTGCTGAAGACGGAGCTGAAGTATTTGTATTTCAGTTAGGTAAAAAGGGCAAGAAGAATGCCCAGGGAAACAAACAGTCTGACAAACGATCAGAAGATTTTGAAAAAAGGAAAAAGAGAGGTGAATGCTTCAAGTGCGGAAAGAAAGGGCATCTAGCTAGGGACTGTAAACAAAACAAGAAAGCAACAACGGAAGATAAAGGGGATGAGGACTGACTATATGATAGTGAGGATACATCATATGAAAGTCAGGAATCACCAGTAACAGCTAGAATAGAAAAGACAAATGCCAATGTAGTAGAAGGGACAGAGGAAGTACAAATTGACTTAGACGAAAATGGAAATGAAATTTTAGATTTAGCATTGTTGAGCCTGGAGCTTTACCTAGCAGATACAAAACCGGAAGTGACACTTCTGGTGGAGGGAAGGGAAGTCAAATTCCCGTGTGACTCAGGAGCGTCACGGACTTTGAGACACCCCTCCAAGTTACCAGAACATTCCGAATCACCTGATTATATATTAGTAAAAGCAGCAAACGGACAGCTATACAGCGAGTCACTCTCCCATGATATAGCAATAACTGACCCTGTTTCAAGTATGACCCAGAGAAGTAAAATAGTTGTTTCTGCAAAGTGTCCAGTAAACCTGTTGGGCAGAGACCTTATGCAGATATTTGGCATAGCAGTAGTTCCAACTGTACAATGTATGGAGGCACAGAGACAAATGGATACCTTTGTAGTGCTATCGGAAGGTGAAACTTTTTACTGGTACAGCCAGGACCTAGTCACGACTGGTCCAGGGGCAGTAACCGAGGAACTGATGAACGTATCCATCAGTAAAGCCCCCTTCCTTGACACTGATCGACAGCATTTGTTACACTGTACTCTATACTACTGTACTACACCAGGACCTGATAGAGAGTATGAGCAAGAACTGTTTAGAAATCGTGCAACTAGATTGGTTTTGCGTACTTTGTACTGGGATACTGAGGGGAACAGTGTAGTTAGCTGTTCATTACCTCAAGAATTCCTTGCATTGTATAAATCAAATCAGTTGCCACATGTCAGCTTGACAAAGAATTAAAGTGTCAAATGGGCAGATTTAGGAGAAAAAGTAACAAGATGGGAGAAACAGACTGATTTAGAACTGTCAGAACAAGGGATACAAAAGCAAAAACTGAATTGGTTGACACAGACACATCCAGCTGTACACTTGCAATCTAGCGAGGACAGCTGATTAGCATTTTTATTAGAAGAAGAAGAAGAAAAGGCCTTATCTGAAATTACAACAACTCTTTGGTCAACAGGCAAGTCAGATGTTGGACTTATTTGAACAGCAGGACCAGTTATAATTACCCCAAAGTCAGCTTTTAGACCGCAGAAAAGACAATACCATTTGAGAAAGGATGCAGAAATAGGAATTAAGCCTACAATAGCAGCATTACTCAAAGAAGGAGTACTGGTAGAATTTCCTGATTCACCATGTAATACACCCCTATTTCCTGTTAAAAAAGCAAACGGGGAATGGCTAATGGTACAGGATTTACAAGCTGTAAATAGTGCAGTAATACCTAGCGCACCCACGGTGCCAGACCCACATACTTTGTTAAATGATTTAGAACCACAACAGAAGTATTTCTCTGTGGTAGATATTAGCAATGCTTTCTTTTCAATACCTATACATCCTGATAGTCAATATTGGTTTGCATTTACATTTCAGGGTAAAAGGTATACGTATACTCGACTACCACAGGGATATTGTGAGAGCCCAACAATATTTGCACAAGAAATGGCTAGCAACCTGGTAGGGTTTACCCCACTGGGATGTAGTCAAATTCTACTTTATGTAGATGACATCTTGCTAGAAGCCCCCACCCAGCAACAGTGCAGGGAGGATACTGTGCATTATTGAAATTTTTAGCAATAGAAGGACACAAAGTAAAGAAAAGTAAGTTACAACTTTGGAGAAAACAAGTTAGATACTTGGGATATGTAATATCCAATTAAGGTAGAATACTAGATGAGGAAAGCAAAACAGCAATTTTGCAAGCACCCAAGCCAACGACCAAGAAAGAAATGATGTCTTTCTTAGGTACAACTAATTTTTGTCGGAGCTGGATACCAAATTATGCTTTGGAATCTGCTCCACTGACTGACTTGATATATAAGACACCAATGGCAGCACAAGACATTTTACAATGGACAACAGAAGCAGAAACGGCTTTCTGCAGGTTGAAGCAGTTGATAGCTTCTTCATTAGTTTTAGGACTTCCAAATTATCACAAACGGTTCTTTCAGACCGTAGATTGTAAGCAAGGGTACATGACGTCAGTATTGATGCAACAACATGGGGACAAGCAACGCCCCATAGCTTACTATTCATCACAGTTAGACCCAGTGGCGCGATCTTTGCCTCACTGTGTACAAGCAGTAGTTGCAGCCGCAATGGCAGTACAGGCTTCGGCCTCAGTGGTGTTATTCCACCCTCTCACATTGAGAGTGCCTCATGCAGTTGCAATAATTTTACTGCAAGAGAAAGTGGCATACCTTTCTCCTGCTAGACATCTTTCATGTATGACTATACTGCTGAGCCAACCTCATATGACAATTGAATGATGTACGACATTGAATCCATCAACATTACTTCCAACTCCTGTGGAGGGCACACCACACAGCTGCCTGCAGGAAATTGAAAAGTTAGCTTTACCTAGACAAGATCTTACAGATATGCCCTTGGATAATGCCGAGGTGACATATTACGTGGACGGCTCATACAGAAGGGGTCCTACAGGGAAGAATCTGGTAGGGTATGCAGTAGTTACAGACACTGAAATTTTAGAAGCTCAATCCTTACCACACAACTTATCTGTACAAGCAGCTGAACTGATAGCTTTGACGAGAGCATGTACTTTAGCAAAAAACAAGTGTGTAAACATATATACTGACAGTCAGTATGCTTTTTCTACAGTACATGTATTTGCACAACAATGGAAAAATAGAGGAATGATAACATCCAGTGGAAAACCTATTAATCATGCGCAATTTATTTTGGAGTTATTAGAATCTATTCAGTTACCTACCAAAGTAGCTATTTGTAAATGTGTAGCTCATACAAAACAGCAGGATAGGATTTCGAAAGGCAATGCACGAGCTGATGCAGCTGCAAAGCAAGCAGCCTCAGACTCAGAAACTTTACTTTTAAATGAGGAATTACAACCCTCTGAGATTTTAGATTTAGACATGTTAAAAACAATGCAGGTGCTTACTACAAAAGCAGAAAAACAAAAATGGGTAAAACGAGGTGCAATTCTTGAGAATGGACTGTACATTTCCAAAGAAAGAAAACTGATATTACCGTCTAATTTATTTAGATATGCAGCTTTGTTGAGCCATGGGCAGTGCCATGTCTCAACAGGGGGGATGGTACAGTTAGGAAATCAAATATTCCAAACATACGGATACACAAACTACACAAAAAAAAATGTGTGCAGCTTGTCATACTTGTAACAAGCACCATACACAAGGGGCATTTAAAACCAAGCAAGGAAGTTTTCCTATACCACCATACCCGTTCCATACTATTTGTATGGATTTCATAGAATTAAATAAATGTGAAGGGAAAAAGTTTTGTTTAGTTATTATAGACATGTTTTCTAAATGGGTAGAAGCTTTTCCAACCAAAAACCCAGATGCAGCAACAGTGGCAAAAGCCCTGATAAAAGAAATAATCCCTAGATTTGGCATTCTGGAGAGGATTTATAGTGACAATGGCACACATTTTGTGAATCAGACGATTCACCAGCTTGGGAGATTTTTTGGTATCTCCTTGAAGAACCATTGTGCTTACCACCCACAGTCAGCAGGACTGATGGAAAGGTACAATGATACCCTAAAGAACAAGTTAAGGAAGCTAGTAGAAGAGACCCAAAAGAATTGGATATACTGTCTGCCTTTACCACTGCTGAGTATGAGAACGGTTCCAAATGTAAAGGGTCTGACTCCCTTTAAAATAGTTTTTGGGAGAGCATACTATGTGCCTCAGTGGAAAGCTCTCATGCCTGCAGAGCAAGAGGCTGACAGTTCGTTAGCAGAATATATGAAGAAATTGTTAAGGAATAAATCTGTTTTGCAGTTTAACTCTTTTTCAGATAAGGAACAGACCAGACCGGTGGAAGCAGTCTTGGCTCCTGGGACGTACGTTTGGGTGAAAGTGATGAAAAGGAAGAACTGGGCGAGTCCAAAGTGGGAGGGACCATACCAGGTTCTGTTGGCAATGCCTACTGCAGTCAGAGTAGCTGAGAGGACGTCCTGGGTTCATTTAACACATTGTAAACCGGTAAAGAACTTTCAACTTGATAAAAACTTTGTGACTGATATACAACCAGACCGAGATGGCCAAAAACAAAGCGAATAGAAGTCTAGATCAACCCCAGAGATGTTGCATAATCATTTTGTTGTGTGTACATTTATTAACTGTAATTGTGACAATTTTCCTCTTGCTGTGGCTTATCCTACACACAACCACACACGTGAAGGTGGGAAGGCGTGATGAAACGTCTATAGATTGGCATCCAAATTTTAACACATACCTAGCCATGAAATGTGTGTATGCAGAGACTATGAACATTTCAAATTGCTGGGTTTGTACAGCTATATCAACAGCATATGGAGGACTGATAATGTCCGCTGTCCCTTTAGGGATAAATGAGACTTGGGAGAATTTGCTTTTCGACACAGGAACTGTGAGATCACAAGACAAAATAGCATTATTTTTACCTGTTACACAAAAGGGAATTGTGTGCTTTTTTTAAAAACGATACCCTCCAAGTAGGTTGGAGTAATTGTAATATTATGATATCCTACAAGTGTTACATTAAAGTTAAAAGTGGAGGTACTGTTTGTAATAGTAACTATGATTCATATTTGAGCACAATGAAAACAACATTGAATGAAGTACGACAAAACCCTGTTTTGTTTAAACAATTGTCAGTTATAGATCAGAAAATGTTTCATGCAGGGCTGATGCGTATTAGTAATAAAGTAGAAAACTGTTATTTTATTTGTGGGAAAAAGGCATATAAATGGTTACCTGAGAATTGGTCCAGCACTTGTTTTTTTGGGTTATCTGGTTCCAGCAATAAGACATACTGCAGAATTACCTTTGGGTAAGATACGAAATGTAAGAGAAACAGCTCGAAAATCTGAAGGTCCAGTTAAGAAACCTGTGAATGCATTTGAGAACATAGAAGCTGGTTGGAAAGATCATAATTCAGTAAAAGACAAAAGTGAATTGACTCATATGGACTTGAGTGACAGTGTTATATCCTGGGCAGGAATATTTCCAGCCTATGGAGCAGTCAAATCGATCTGGGAGCTGAGGAAGTTGTCGAAACTTCTCGAAGTAATGAGTAATGCAACTTTTTCCAGCCTAGAACTGGTGACTGATGAACTGAATGCAATGAGAACTGTTGTGCTACAAAATCAGATGGCTCTTGACTTCACCCTAGCGGCGAGAGGTGGTACTTGCGCGCTTATCAAAGAAGAATGCTGTGCTTATATACCTGACAATCGACATGAGATAAATAATCGCCTTGAGGTAATTCAGCAAGTATCAGCCATGACTGAACCAGGCCCAAACCCACTGACAAACTTTTTCCAGAATCTGTTTGGGGGTGGGGTTCCATCCTAATGAACATTCTAATTGCTATTTGTGTGGGTATACTCCTAATAGGAGCATGTGTTTGCTGTGGAATTCCCTGCATGAAAAGATTAATCAAAGATTTTGTTGATGTATCTGTTACTGAAACTTTCTACCAAGATATTGAAATTGAAAGATTGATTTCAGTTGACGCTTTTTCTGAAGTATAGATTAAATGAATCATCTAGCTGAAAATCCTGAGTGGGAAAGGCTAGGAGATGAAATGACACTATGCATACTTCAAAATAGAATAAAAAGTATTAATGGGGGGAAAATGTTAGAAAAATATGTATTTAAATGGGTTCATGTCATTTGATCGACAGTTCATTTCACTGACAGTTCATTTCACTGACAGTTCATTACATCAACAAGCATTTGCCCCCTTCCCCAATGTTGTGTGACCCTGGAGTTGATATATATAGTTGGGGGGGGTGTGGGGGGCACAGCCCCCCACATTGGGGGGTGTGGGAGGTGAAGCCCCCCACCTAAAATGCTTGTCGATGTAATGAACTGTCAGTGAAATGAACTGTCAGTGAAATGAACTGTCGATCAAATGACATGAACCCATTTAAATATATGTGAAATGCTAGTTTAAAAGCAAGGTAGTTTATAATGCATTTTATTCAATTAATCATGTAACAGAAGGGATAAATTCATGTGTAAATGCAAGTAGCTTCTGAAACTGCAGTGTGCTTTGACCCCTGACCCTGGCAGCTACCAGCTCAGCAAGCTTAATGTTTATGCTTTTCATAAGTGATTATCTGCTGGGTCAGGAAATTAAATGTGTAAATCTTCCGCTCCTTCCTGATGAGATAACGTGTCCTTGTAAATAATTAAATCTTCCTTTCCTGATGGAGTAACTTGCCCTTGTAAGATAAAAACACAGATGGTGAGAAAGTGAAACAGTGAACAAAGAGGTGAATTTAAAGACTGAATCTGCTATTGTATTCGAACTGATATGAGACCTTTAAGAAGTAACTTTACAGAAAGACATTATGACTGACCAGCTGGATAGCAAGGCCATATTGTATCTAAAGGAAAAGTTTTTTTAAATGTACTGCATCAGCATTATTAGATGAATAGAATACTGTTAGTAAAAGTGATGTAGATGCCTTGTGACTAACCACGTCAGTAAGGTGGGCATAACTTGAATGCAAACACTATAAAATATTCTGTACTTCCTGCATCATGTCAGACAAAATTCTGTACTTGTATGGTTTTTTGCCTCCTGGTGTACACTAGTAAACCTTTGAATCTGAACCTCCTGTGTATTGAATTATTAATTTTATTTAACAGTTTGGTCCTTTCGAGATGGAATTCCCTTGGTAATCTGCAGATCAGAGCGTATTGGTGGTCGAATACTGCGCAGGAGAAGTTACCAAAATGGTCCTTCTTCAGTGAAAAGACCTCCGACTGAATTGTCGTGTGTAAAGAGGCTGGTCACTTTCTGATCTGTGGCTGAAGAGCGGAATTAGAACGAATTTCAAAACCAGGAGGCTCAGGTAGGAAGAATTTGCCTTTTTTCTGTTTTAGATCAGGGACTAGGTTACAGTATATTGTTGTCAAGATTTGTTTTGCAGATCAGGGACAAAAGGAAGTACTGTATATTTGGTCATAGATCAGGGTAACAGAATAAGGTAGGCAGTTATTCTAGATAAACTGTAAACAGGAACTAAGAATTTGATATCACGTGATAAAAAAGGGTTATGTAACATTTTCTTTGACATGGGTAATCAGTGCACTAAAACCTCGCGAGATCCGCCCCTAACCGAAGACGCAAAATACATGCAATTACAGCGTGCTGATAATGTTAGGTATTATACGAAATGGGTTAACAAGTATGAATTTGATGGTAAACTAGATAAACTTTCACTAGTTAAACTCCTTAAACAGCTTAAAGCTGATGCAGGAGGTCAGGAAAAAAAGCAACGCCAACTAGGCATACCTCAAGCACACAGGTGGATTGAGGAAGCAAATCTTAGAAAACAGAAGCTTAAAAATTCAAAAACATTATTTTTAGACAAAGAGGATAATAACTTGGTAATAGCTACAGCTCCTCTTCCTCCTCCCTTGCCCCCTCCCTTACCCTTTTCAGGATATGAAGCGAGTGGACAGGCTGGTCCGCCTCCGTGTTATCCTGAAGTTTCAGTAAAACCACAACCATTTGTTAGAGATCCTATTGAGACTAGGTCTCGAACACGTAAAACATATAGGGACACAGAATCATACCAAATAGAGAGAAATCTACAGGATGAGAGTGAGGAAGAAATATGCCCACTTATAGAAGTTCGTGCACAAAGAAGTTAGGTGCTGCACCAAAGTCCAGCTTACGATATAAAGCCAAAATGAAACAAAGAACGTTGCTGGACACTGCTGCTCCTTATTAAAACATTTATTCAGTACAAACAGAGTCAGTAAATGTGGTAAGCGCTTTCGGGACTACTCCCTTCCTCAGACAAAATTACACATGCAAACAATACTCCATTTAAAAAACAACTCACCCAATAAAATTCAAGTAAAATTCAATAAAAGACCCGCCTATTCTGAAGTGTGGGCCTTATTTGTACTGCTTCATTCAAGCCAGGTGCTCTTGTAGCCATTAATTCAACAATCCACTTTGACTCTGATAATTCAGTTTTATGCTTCAAATCACCCCCCCTATTGGTAAGCCTAATGTTGACAACAGCCCTAAACAAAAAACTATGTGTGGGAAACTCTTCTATATGCCTACTGAGTGCATTATGTGGATCTTTATTCCTAATACTTGACATATGTTGAAAGATCCTAGTTTTAAACATTTGATTTGTCTTTCCCACATAAAAACATGGGCAGTGTTCACATTCTGCCAGGTAAACCAAATCAGTGGTGTTGCACGTTGCCTTACCTTTTAAAATAAACTGCCTACCAGTTACAGGGTGAGTGAATACTGAATTCTTGTTGTTAACAAGAATTCAGTATTCACTCACCCTGTAACTGGTAGGCAGTTTATACCCTTCCATTTTTGGTGGATCAATCTGGATTACGAGTTCAAATTAGTATTTGTATATATCTGTGGTTTTCCTGCTATTGCTTTTGGATACCAGACAATTTTTTGTATCGTGGACTAATATTCACTATCAATCCTATGGTCATGGTCTTGGAAGGCCTGCAGGGTTGATTCCTGTGCATTTTATTTGGTTTTCTTTTCCTGGATGACCGTATGCTCAGTTTGTGGATTCTAAGGTACTGTGTCAGCTTTGTAATTTTTATTTAGCAAAACAGTCGAATGGGACCAATTGACTATTGTTCAGGGCAGTTGGTGGCGACATCATCGTTTTTTTGACTTTGTTATTTTACAACATGAATGACAGTTATTCGGGCTCCGGTCTGAGTTAGAGGAATGCCAACTTACATTTTAAGGGCCTACAGTGTCTAGTGGACTATTATTTATATATTTAATAACTTCTACACAATACATCCTGGACTTGATGTGGTTATATTTATATTTACGTACTAACAGTTTGTTAACCAGTATGCAAGCTGAATGGATTGTCTTGGGATTCTATAAACACACGTATTGTAGATCCTATGGTAGATCAGTTGGTTATTTCGGCAATTGGAGAGTAACTTTGAATATACATATTTGTATTAATAACCGAGGTCAGGTTTTGTGCATGCAACTTTTATATTAACAAAACAGGAGCAACATTATCTTTATGGGATACAGCTGGTGGCTATATCCTTAGTTTATGGATTGTGTTACATGTGTGACTGGCTTCAGGGCTTGGCTTACAGTTAGAAAAGTGTTTATTTGATTTTTGGGGGGCCTACAGTGCTTTGCGAGTTACAATTAATATGTTCCAATCACTTAAAACACATTTTGCAGTGATATTGAAGTGGATGATTTTGAACTCGCATGTAAACTGTGTTTCTTTCCCCTTGTATGCAGGGCAAGTTGGTTGCCCAGGAATATTGAGCAAACATATATATACTTGAAATAATCAATACTTCTTAGAAATATTAGATATTACTGCTATCATCCTGTTGTCGAAATAAGGTCTGGATCCATTTTAGGGCAGCATTGGTTATATTTGTGGCCTTTTGGAGAGGGTTTTCTTGCATTTGGTTTGATTATATGGTATATATACTGTGCAACAACTGAGTTTGGAATAACATACGAATGGTATTAGGATCAAGACTTACGTCAGTATTCATTTTGGTGTAACATTTGTGATAGTTTTGACCTTTTGGAGAGGGTTTTCCTGCATTAGGTTTGACTATATGACCTATATACTTTAATACAATTGAGTTTGGAACAATACATGAATGGTACTAGGATTTATACAGATACCAAATTTCATGTGGTTTACAATATTTATGTAAGCAGCTGAATAAGGGACACTTTTCAAGTTCATATTAATTTAAGCCAAACTTTTTTGTTAATGAATATTGGGTAGCATGTAACTATGCAGGACAAATAATCATATCATCATATGTCAATAACTAACCATATTTATTGAATTTTTCTGGACAACTTACCACAGGTATAGCTACTTTTGTCCACTGGAATGATAATATTTGCTGGGTTTATCCAACGCTATTGGTATTTACAGGAGGTATTCAATATTGACTCATGTTTGAACACTATATATATTAGGGCAGTGGCTCTTAAAATACCAATGTTATCTATAGTATTATCGAAATTTGCTGTTTATCGGCAGACTTAGCATTGGATAGCATCAAGAACAAGAGATTTGGGCTATCATTAATACTTATCCCTTGAATTTATTATTTACAGATAGCAATATCATTTTGAATGACCCACTATCACTATGGTTAGTGTTCATAGTTTTTTTACAAACCACACTTTTGGGTATGTTAATTAGAGGATTGAACTTGTTCATTTCAACTTTTTGGCCTTTATAAATAGGGGGCCTTTTGTAACAACTCTGTGGTATCTGTTTAGAACAAATCTTTTATTTATATCATACAGAATACCTTCGGGCATCCCTTGATAATTTGGTGTTGCTTCTATATATTATAATTTGTTATATAATTGTGTATTCAGTTTTCATAGTGAGCCAACTCTGCTTAAGTATAAGTCCTTTTTTGCCTATAATTAGGGACATTGATATTTGAATCAATCTTTAAAGTATGGATCTGGAAAGCATTCTCAATGGATTATGTGCCGATAGGGATGATATTGGAGTTTTTGGCATAGACATTATACCAGGCAATAATCAGAATGGCGCCAACATTGATCCTTCAAATGGATGTAATATGGTGTTTAATAAATTAGGCAAGGGCCAGAAAAATTTATGTGCCAACATTTGGCACCTTAGACTGTTTAGAGCATACATGAATAGGGAAATAGCACCTAGAGGCCTTAGAGTTCGTCTTCAACCGTTAGTTGGCAGATGAGAAAATAGACTAAGGAGTGGAACTCAGCTCTACAAGAGGCTTCTGTGATGTTTGTCAACATTCTTACATCCTATTATGAAAGGATGGTGGACATCAATCTAACTGAGGTGAAAGCCCTATGTGAGGATTGTAAAAAATATGAGTCCCTACCATTGTATGCAGTTTCTGTGAATAAGCTATCAAAAGAGTTGGCTACCTATGAAAAACAGACCCATGATAGGAAGATTAAAAAATTTAATAGAGACATCATGGATTATCAAAGGGGTCGTCCTTTTGATTTTTCAAGAACGGTAAGATTCTCAGATACCAATAGAGTTGTTACTAATAACACATCCAGAAAGAGACATAGATCCATCCTAAAGAGAATGGACAATTCGTACTTAAGTACATCAGGGGAGGAATCCTCCTTTACAGTGTCAGTACCAGGGAATTACTTAGCCATAAAAAATCTAATGCACCACACCCTTTAGATGTGGATGGAAGCGGCGGGTGGGGGGGGGGTGCAAGCACAAACATGAGGATAAGAATAAACTCAGTTTAAGGCTTGTTACAGACACTTCTGAAATAACTTATAATGCTGGTCAGAATGTGCTTCATCTATCTGATGTAATACTTACTAATGAACAAACTCAATTACTGAATAAAGACCTTGGATTTGTACCTGGATTCTTTGCTGATGAATACAATATAGTTACTGATGTTTTGTCTTTTTTGTCGTAGACTAAATCTCAAACTATTTTTTCAGATAATAACTCTCAAAGATCTGAAGAATTCAGGTTTCACAAATCCAGATTTCAACCAGCCACGAACAAGCATGTTTCTATATTTCTACAAACGATTCTTAGAGACCTACACTTTCCACATAGGGAATCATGCATTCTGGGTCAGAGCCTTTCATCATCTGAAATGGATGCATTAGAACAACTTAGAAACAACCACAACATAGTCATCTTACCAGATGATAAAGGAGGGGTTGTGGTTGTCATGAATATGGGATATTACCTAAATGAGGGCAGGGGACAACTAACAAACACCAGATGTTGTATGTCAATGTCCATAGACCCCACTCCTGTATTTAAGAAGGAGATTGACACATTTCTAAGCCAAGCAGCAGAGGAAGGCATTATTAACAGCAGCACTCTAAATCATCTCACTGTTACTGATCTGCAGAAAAAAATATTTTATTTACTTCCAAAAATTCATAAATCACTTTCTCAGCCTCCAGGTAGACCCATTGTGTCATGTTTAGGCTCTTTGACTGAACCTTCGTCAGCATTTCTAACTAAGTATTTAAAACCTTTATTGACCTCGGTCAGAGCTAGGATTCAAGACACAACACAATTTCTCCAAATAATATCTAACACCCAATTGGAACCAGGTTGGCTAATGTGCACCCTGGATGTAAAGGCATTATATACAAGTATTCCCCATTGGGCTGGCTTACATGCTCTACATTATTGGTTGGAACATGCTGCCTTATACCCCCCTGGATTTAACACTCTATTGGTATGCATGGCAGAGCATGCTGTGTATACAAATGTCTTTTACTTCCAGGGTGAATGCTACTGGCAATTGCAGGGCACTGACATGGGAGCTTCCTTTGCTCCCATATATGCAAACCTTTTTATGGCCTATTTCGTGGAATGCATGATCTATGATCCCCTTCACAACCTTTATCAAGTTGAGATAGATATCTGGCGTAGGTATTTGGATGATTGCTGGATGGTGTGGCAGGCAGATGAGGCATATTTTCAGGAATTTCTGGAATATCTTAATGATAATTTGTGGGGTATCGAGTTTATTTTAACATCTCATTATGACACCATTAGTTTTTTGGATGTCACAGTTTATAGGAATGAGGATCATACTCTCAGTACTAAGACCTTTAGAAAATATCCACAGTACAATACCCTGCTCCATGCATCTAGTATGCACCCCTGCCACACCATCCGTAACATCCCTAAGAAACAATTCATGTGTATTAAAAGAATCAGTTCATCTGAACAGGATTTTGAACAAGCTAGACTAGACCTGTATAAACGTTTTTTTGAATAGGGGATATAGGGAATCAGATATTGCTAAAGCTAGTGAATGGAGTATTGCTCAGGATAGAAGCACATTGTTGGAGTACAAAAAACGTGGGACATACAAGAAAGTCCTACTCTTAGGTTTTGACTACCTATGGATGTAACCATAATGTTATTAGGGATGTATTAGATACTCATTGGAATATACTTCTGGCCAATGATGAGCTCAGGAAATATTTAGGTCCCAGATGCCAATTCTCCTATAGATGTGGAAAAACATTAAGTGCTCTTTTTTCGAACTTTAAGCATAAGTAGAGTGGGGGAGCAGTATATCAACAAATGACCATGACTGGGGATAAACTATTGGGCATGTTCTCATGTGGACACTGTGGGTCATGCCAATTTGTGAGCAAATTGAAACAATTCACCAGTGCTAATCCTGGCAGAGTATATGATCTACGGGTTTTTGGAAATTGTGGTAGCAGTTGGCTAATCTACTTAGCCACATGCAAATGCTCAGCTTTTTATGTTGGCCAAACCTCCCGTTCACTGAGAATCAGGATGTCGGAACACAGAAGTGATATCAGTAACAAAAGAGAAACTAATGCTCTATATAGACACACCATTAAACATGCTAATGCTGAGTTCAGGTTTATGGTTATTGATAAAATAATAGGGGACAGAAGTAACCAACAGGGTTGGCACACAATTCTTAACCATAAAGAAAAATATTGGATCATTAACCTAGGGGCATTATTTTCCCCAGGACTTAATGACCATCTTTGAAGGACTTTATGCATGTATATGCCCATTTTGTTGACTCTTATGTATGTGTGTAGTGTTTGACAAATACATTATATATGGTTTATATATAACATTTTCATATACTTTTGTTTGGTTTATATTATTTCAGTTAGTGTACTCATGCATAAATAGATGTATATAAGTGCAGGCTTTCATGAGGCATATGCAGGACACCACAGTTGGTTATACTTCTCTTTTGCTTGTTGTTAGATATATCAAAACATTCTATTGAACACATTTTGTATTGACTGCATGTTTATGTACATATATATGTGTATATATACATATATATATATATATATATATATATATATATATATATATATATATATGTATTCATACATATATTTTTTATATATAGGTGGACTACCATTTGTATTAATAATGTTTTCATATGTATTTTCTACACATGCATAATTATCAATATCTAAATGTGATTTTGGTATATAGCTCCTTTCGCATTGTAAACTTCTTTTAGTTTTTTTCTTTTAGGCAGAACCATGTTTTTCATTGGTTGGGGGTGGGTATATATAGCCTAATCAGCAATATGTTTATGATTTTGTTTCACTGGGGAAGGCTGGGTAGCCAAAACTGGTCTGAATAAAGGAATCTTTTAGTTTACTTTATCTAAAGATTCTATGTATTCTTTATGCTGGCCTTTGGTGTTTTGACTAGCATATGGTTTGGCTGTGCATTCCGTACTTGCAGAGCATTTAGTTTGCTAAACAGTACAATGTTTGAGGAAATTAATGTTAATAACACCTGATATTTGACTCTATGGACAACATGGAAAGGTTTAATTTGCTATAAGAGAGAGACAGCGTGGTACAATAAGGTACCAGTTCAGAAGGTAGAAAACATAGGCAACAGTCAGTGTGATTTTACCATTACAGCATACAGAGATAGGGAAGTAAAATATGCAGGGTTAACAGATTTTAGTCTGTCTGACTTGACTGAAGACTCACAAAAACAAGTTGAAACTGTGTATGGTATTTTATTCATGCTGCTTCTAAAACAGCAGGGTTGGCATTCTAACTATACTTTAAAGCACATGTATTATGTGTGGGAAACAGAGCCTACAAATAGCTACCATCAAACTGGTATGGCTTGTGTTATATAGAATATATAATCACTTTGCAGACTGTGTATTACAAAAATTGTAATCGAAAGTGACATAAAGCCTGTATATTCAAACCAGATTACAGTGGTTAGTAATACAGCTATGATACATTTGTGAGGTAACTACAAAAAAAGGTGCAAGCAAACTTTCTTCAGGGAGATCATGGTGAGCTGCTAGACTGAGGGTTGTCACTTAAAGGTAGTTGTTAGGCATAAGATAGATTAAATAGTAGAATAGGCTTAAAAATATAGTCAGACTTGCATTTCATTTATGCATACAGGTCAAGAAAAGACAGTTCAGTAGAAGGGAACATATAATCTTGCTGGCTAAACATGAGATGTGCAGAAATGACAATTCTCAACGGAAAAATATGTGCATTTGCACTGGAATGACAAATTAAAAAAATTGACAGTTAGGCACTGTCAGGCACCTACAAGACAAGGCCTGAGAACCAAGAGGGGTAGATACGGCTCCCATAGGACTGTTACTAGACTGAAGTAATATAATATAATATGTACGTTTAGGGCAGGGAAATTAGTTGAAGTCTAGTACAAGATTTGTTCAGATATTGATATTGTACTACTTCATGCTTTCATTTATTCTATATATTATGCTGCTAAATACCATTTGAATATGCTGATGTGACATGTATATCTGCTGCTATTATATTATATGTTACTACAATAAGCTAACATTAAGCAATTCATGGCAACATAACACTGATTTCTTGCACAGGTTAAGTAGGAAGGATCTGTTCTTCACAAAGTCAGATTAATTTTTGTAGAGAGATTTGAAGGATTGCAATTAGACAGTTTCACTGTTTACAAATTCCACAATGATATGTTCCATTACTCACCAAAAGAGGTTGATAAGACTAATCTGTCTGCAGTCCATAAGGTCAGTGACTGTGACACCTTGGTATATTGGGACTTCAGCAGCTGTTCTCTAAAATTTAGGTACATAAAATATGAAAAAATCTGAGATTAAATAGGTTTGCAAGAGAGTTTCTAGGGCAGTGTTTAATACCAACCATGAAGCAATTTGTTATATTGTCTGGGCCCACGTCTTGTGTTTTTGGAGAAGTATATTAGCACTTGTTATAAAATAAATACAAAGGGTTGGTGCTGACTGGATGTTGTAAAGCAGAAGCACTGAGACAGAAATAGAGAGAGAGGCAAAGAGGAGAAATTTAAGTTAAATTTGTATGCTAGAATGTTTGTAATATCTTCAGTGTCAGAGTGTATCAACTCAGTGTACTGTAGCACATTATTTCTGAGGTTTCTGATGTAATTACAAAGGCTTGCTTTTGGATGTGGTTGCAATGTTTAATGTATAGTTACAGTTTTGCAGGTTTTGAGCATATGCCTTCATTTTTTATTTATCCTCTTGGGGTCATTTTTTTTTTTTTGCATTGAGAGGATTTGATGAATTTTTTATGTCTAGGAAATTTTTTTCTCTTGTTGTAAAATTTGTTAATGTCTGGAATTTACCAAAGATGTTTGTTTCTAAACCTGTCATAGCATGTTTGACAAAATGGGGAAAGAAACTTGAATGCAAGAATTTACATAGGGATAGAAATTGGTGGCACAAGAAGCTATTTTAACTTTAATTAGGATCTTACAAAGAACTCTATAACACATTTATGAGATTTGACCAAAGAGAGGACAACTTCAGGTATGGTACATAATCACACCTCTCAATTGTCCAGATGTTCTCAGAACATCTAGACCTTTGCCTCATATTTTCAGCCTGTTCCCCATAAAATTTTGTTTTTCTGACCATTCTTTGGCAAATCATTGAGGGATAAAGTCAAAAAATATTGATAGCCATTTGAGTTTCAGACTTCACCCTTCAGAAAAATTCATGCTAATGCAAACCCTGGTATTCTATCAAATTTCAACATTTATAAGAGCAATACTTAAACATTGTTCCTAGTTTTGGGCCTTACTCCCCCCATTATCTATGGTTCTATCCAGAATTATTTATTTATTTGCATTTGTTTACCAGAAGGTCCACTGAGCCAAAGTGAGCTCATTTTCAGTGGAGACCTGGGTAGAAAAGCTCCAGCATAAAGATGTACACATAATCAAAATCACAATGAAAAATTATAAAGAAGTAACATTTACATCCATAGTTAAAACAGTCAGTGATACAATTTGGAACATTTCATTGGATAGCAAACAAGTGTTACGTCACATTTGAGTGTAGGTGGAAGTGCAGTGTAACATTCCTTACAGTAAGCATAATTTATGCAGTTAAATATACATATAAGGTATGTGAGTTAGGTGTACAAAGAGACAGTTACTTCTTGCTTTAAGATGTTGAGTGGTATATGCACAATGGAGCCACATTCATAAAACTATGTCTTCTGTGTTTGAGGCTTAAGTAGGGGAGGGTTAAGCAGAGTTGGTGCTGATGATGTGCATAGTTATTTATTTATTTTATTTGTCATTGTTTACTGAGAAAGTCTGGCTGGGTAATACCCATTTTCAGCGAAGGCCCGGGAAGAAAAGCTCCATTTGCTTACATTGCATTATATTAAGTTCCAATCAAACATAGAGGAGTTACATTTCTATTTACATTTATAAACAAACAGTAGTTATATTTCTATTTATATTTACGCACAAACAGTAGTTACATGTGTACATATACATTCTAAGATTTTACAGAGCTCAAAGTCAGTAAAGAGAAAGCACACATGCAACTTAGTGGATTGTTCAGGGAGCAGTTATGTATAAAAATTGTTTTGTCATTTCAGTAAGAGGTTGAGAATATTATGTTTAAGGAGAGTATGAAGGCTTCCAGCCCGGCTAGTTAGAAGTTTATAAATAATTACATGTCATTTGTGAATATTATTATGATCCATAGGCTTGTCTTACAAATGTAAGATAACTATATGTTATGTGTGTATTAAACTGCTTGTGCAGAAGTGTGTGTTAAACTATATGTTATGTGCTGAGCTTTAAGAATGTAACCACAGTGAATCCAACTGGAAAAGAACAGAGTTAACTTGCAAACTCTAAGAAAATAAGTGAATTGTTTATGATGGTGTTTATCTCAGCTAGGAGACAGAATGTCTGCAGCTAGAAATTCTTTCTATCGTCTAGAAACAGAACTAATTACAGGTTTCAAAGGTAAAAGTGTGTAACTGTTTTACAACTTCTAGTTCCAGGCAAACTTATGAAAAAAAGTATTTTTGACACAGATGTGGCAAAGAATGATGTAATCTGAGATAACCCAGCAAAAATATTTGTTAGTAACTTAAGAACTAACTCAGAGAGTGAGTCTGTGCATTTTGTATTTGCCTTTGGATCTGACAACATCCTCTTATCAGCATTTGTCTGACTCTGTAAGTAAGACTTAGTTTACAGTGATCTCTCTTAGAGATAGATAGGAACTTAATAAGATTAGTTTAGATGTTTTCTGTATTTATGTGAGACTGTCCTGCAATGTTGTTTTAAAATATTTCCTGTGATTCTGAACTCTGTTATCACTGTGCTGAACAATTGAGAATTGTCTTGTTCTTTTATTATTTATTATTAAATGTATTTAAACCTTTTAATTGTGGCTGGTTTGTTTAGAGATATTTAAGCTCTTACAGTACTTGCATGTATTTGGTGACACTGTACAGGCCACTCTTAAATAGTCTTAAAAGTCTTGGACGCACTTACCATTTGGATAATAGTAACATTACACAGTAGAGTTGGTCACCCCTTTGGGAATGGCCTTATAGAGCTGATAGTAGTAGTTGGTGGCAGCTGGTACTACCATATAGTCTGGGCAGAAGGGGGCATAGCTAGTGAACCTGTGCCAGCCTTCCTTAGGAGTATCTGTGTGCTTGTATATAAATAAATCTCAAAGTGTGTGTGTGTTTGTGAGTGTATGTGTGTGTGTGTGAGTGTGTGTGTGTGTGTGTGTGTGTGTGTGTGTGTGTGTGTGTGTGTGTGTGTGTGTGTGTGTGTGTGTGTGTGTGTGTGTGTTTGTGTGTGTGTCAGCTACTTGGGCAGGTACACAAAGAACTGGTTGGACAGACAGGGTGCTGGAGGTTTTGGCTTGACCACTCAGCTGAGATCGTAACCCTATATCTGTGGCAGTGGGAGTCTTTTTGTGGATCTGGAAAAAGATAGAGAAACCAACAGCAGACTGACTGTGATCTCTGGGTGCTCTTAAGGGAACTTGTACTTTACTGTGTGTGTACTTATCCTCCCAATGTTCACGTCCCTCACTGGTGCTAGTGGTAAGGATTGAGGCTCCTTGATTACTGGGCCATTGCAGGGGCATCAGATATTTATTGGATCGCAGTGGTGGGATATCTACATCACATATTAATTGTTTGGCAGTGGTGGGATACCCACATCAAATATTAATTGTTTGATAGTGGTGAGTTAGCCACATCACATATTAATTGATTTGTAGTGGTGTGGATATTGAATTCTTATAGTCTATGTACACTGGTCACTGAAGGTGTTTTGTGTACTCTCAGCCATGCAGCGAACATTCTGAGTTCATATCACAATTGTTTTATTTCTTTTGTTAGCTTAGTTAGTCAGGGAGAGCAGGCAAGCATGTCAGCAGAGGAGTATGGAAAGCTGACAAGGAGCCATTTGGCTGAGATGTGCCAGGCTAAAGGACTGGTGCATGCCAACCTGACTAAAGCAGACATGATTGCGGATTTAGTCACAGCCGCATCAGAGAATAACAACCAGGAGGACAATCAGACTGACTGTGGAGATGTACAACTCTCAGAAAATGGACAGCTTAACCTTTCCACAGAGGACTTAAAAATCTGTCTGGAGTTAAAGAGACTTGAGTTGGAGGCCAAGCGTTTGGAAATAGAGGCAGCAGAGAGACTGAGGAAAATGAGAAACTATGATGCCTGTATGCTGAGTAGATGGAAAGGCAGAGGCAACATGAAAAGGCAATGCTGGCTCTTTGCCAGAGTCATGGAGGTAATGAGGAAGAGAGTAACTGAACCCCAGAAGCAACAAACATCAGTAAATTACTTCCACAATTTACAGAGAGGGATAATTTTGATAAGTTTCATTCATATGTTTGAGAGGGTATGTAAACCGTATGATGTTGACCAAGGGCTCTGGATACGGTTCCTCCTTATTCCATGGTAAAGCTGTAACTGTTCTTTCCAAGCTGTCCAATGCTGATTGTTTAAATTATAATGTTGTAAAGAATTTTTGCTATAATTTTTTAAGTTAACATATGAAGCTTATAGAAAAAAGTTTAATGAACATAAACGCACGGCAGATTAAAGTCTGTGTGAATATGTTGCTAAATTAAGCACTTATTTTCATGGGTGAGTGGATGTCAGGTCAACACTTTTGAAGGGCTGGCAGATGTTTGGTGAGGGAGCAAGCCCTTAGCATTTTGCCTCAAGACATTAGAATCTGGTAAGCTGATAGACAATGCCTTATTGTAGATGAGTTGGTCTTATACCTAGCAAGCAGGGCATCACTGCATAGGAAAGGGACACACAGTGCTGCTCATGGGTCTAAGGGAACTCATGGTGGGCAACATCATACTGCCCCAACAGAATTTGCCAGTAGTAGGGGAAGCCACTAGTTCAGGTACATGTCCAGGACCTAGGGGTAACTATTTTAAATGCAACCAGTGGGGCCATGTAGCATATAGATGTCCACAGAGGCAAGGTGGGGAACAAAAAGTGGGAGAGTCAATAAGTGGGAATGTCAAAATTCCATCAGTACGTTGTCTCGAGACAACAAGGGTATCAAACTACCACAAGAGGCTATAGCCTATCTTAGTGAATGGCAAAGAGACTATTGTTAAGAGAGACAGCCTTTGACATAACCATTGTGAAGCTTGCAATGGTTACAGAGGAGCACTACTTGCCTGGGCCATCTACTCCAGACAGAGCTTTAGGAGGGACCCCATTCCAAATACTTTGGCTAGGGTTCACCTTGACTGGGGGAGTGGAAAAGGAAGCCAGCAAGTAGGTGTGTCTGAGAATATCCCTGCAGATGTCATGATAAGGAATCATTCTGATGATGCAGTACTGTGCGTTCATGCAGTCAGGCTTGGAAACAAAAATGTGGGTCTGGTAGCCTGGGGAGACTCAGACAAACTGTAAACTTGCAGCCAGGACTGGTGAGGTGGTCACTTCAAGGAGGGAGCTACCCTGTAGTGGTGAAATTGAAGGTGAGTCACAGCTGTTTGTGGGTACTGATGTTCCCTTGGACAAAGTGTCTGCAAGGGCAGAGGTGAGTAGTAGTCCCCTTGCTGACAGTGAGGCACAGCTGTCAGAGGATACCAGACTTCCTGTAGAAGAGGAGCTGGGTAGGGTTACAAAGAGGGAGTTGACACAGACTCAGTTCTCAGACCCTACATTACAAGGTCTGAGGGAGGTAGCTAGTGAGGCACCTGATTCTCAAGGGAAGGGGGAAACTGTATACTGGGACAAAGAGTTACTGTATAGAGAGTGGACCCCTGAGGGAGGGCTAGAGGGTGAGAGAATACAGCAGTTGGTAGTGCCAGAGCCTACCATCTGGCACTTCTTGCCATAGCCCATGATATTCTCTTTGTAGGTCATATAGGCATAAAACTTACCAAGCGATATCTTATGCAGAACTTTTATTGGCCTGGGATTTGCAGAGATGTAACAGGGTAGTGCAGGACCTGTGAGCAGTGCCAAAAGTCAGGCAAGGCAGGAGACAAGGTGAAAGCTCCTTTGATGCCTTTGCCTGTGACTGAGGAGCCATTTCAGAGAGTAGCTATGGATATTGTCGGGCCTCTGAGTACCCTAAGTTCCACAGGGAAAATGTATATCCTAGTGGTGGTAGATTATGCTACCAGATACCCTGAAGCAGTGGCTCTGTCCTCCATTGATTTAGAAAAGGTGGCAAATGCTTTGTTAGAGATTTTCATTGGGGTAGGTTTCCCAAAAGAAATACTGACTGACAGAGGTGCCAATTTCAGGTCAGACCTGCTGGCTTGTCTGTGGAAGTATGTGGGATGAAGCACCTAAAGACCACCCCTACCATCCCCAGACTAATGGCCTTGTTGAGAGGTTAAACTCTACACTCAAGATGATGCTATGGGTATTTGCAGACAAATTTAAGAGGGACTGAGGCAAATGTTTGTCCCATCTGTTGTATGCTTACAGAGAGGTTCCCCAGGGAATCCACAGGTTTTCACCCCTTGAGTTCTAGCGGCATAGGGTGAGGAGACCTCTAGATTTAATTTGAGATGAGTGGGAAAGTGAGTGTGAATCCCACACTGAGTCTGTTGTGGCATATGTCCTAAACCTCAGGACAAGGCTCACGGAACTCATGGGCTTGGCCCAAGAGAACCTGGCAGATGCCCAACAGCAAAAAAAAGGTCTGGTATGACAGGAATGCTTGAGCTAGAGAGTATGACATAGGGCAGCAGGTAATGGTTCTCATTCCTGTCAGACACAACAAAGCTGCAGGCAGCATGGGAGGGACCCTAAAAAATGGTAAGGAAGGTCAGTGATGTTAACTACATGGTAGAACTGCTAGGAAGGAGGCAGGGACACAAATTGTACCATGTTAACATGATGAAACCTTACCATGACAGGGGGGCCCTTGTGCTGAGTATTTGCAGTGGCTTGCAGGATGAGTCTGTGGGGGATCTGTTAACCGATCTCCTCAGTGAGGCTCAGACTGACACCTCAGTGGAAGGGGTAGCAATGTCCCAGCAGCTATTCCCTACCCAGCTTAGAGAAATCCGAGCAGTGTTACAGGAGTTTGGGGACATGTATACTGGGAAACCAGAGTACATCCACCTGGTGCAACACCATGTGGATACAGGACCCCAAAGGCCTATTAAGCAGGCCCCTTATAGGGTTCCTGAGAGAGTCAAATAGACTGAAGGAGGAGATACAGCAAATGTTGGAACTAGGGGTAATTCCAGAGCCCAGCAGTCCCTGTGCCTCCCCAGTGGTGCTGGTACCAAAGATGGATGGCAGCACCAGGTTTTGTGTGGACTGCAGGAAATTAAATAGTTACACAGAGTCAGCTGCTTATCCCAAGTCTAGGACAGATGAAGGCCCAGAGCAGCCGGGTGAGGCTAAGTAGCTTACCAACATTGATCTTATCAAGGGTTACTGGCAGGTGCCCTTGACTCCCACTGCTAGAGAGAGGTCAGCCTTTTTCACTCCTTTTGGCTTGTATGAGTTCACAAAGATGCCCTTTGGGATGAAAAATGCCCCAGTGACTTTTCAGAGGCTGGTAGATCATATCCTAGCAGGAGCAGGAGATTTTGCCCTTGCTTACCTAGATGATATTGCCATCTACAGCCATTCCTGGCAAGAGCACCTTCAGTATGGCAGTGAGGTGCTGGCCAGACTACAGAGGGCAGGGTTGACCATTAAGCCCACCAAATTTCAGGTGGGTATGGTAGAGGTCTCCTACCTAGAACATAGAGTGGGGAGTGGTAAGATCAGGCCAGAACTGACTAAAGTGGAAGCTATTCAGGCATGGACTGTATATGTTACCAAAAAGCAAGTGAGGGCATTTTTAGAGACAGCAGGGTACTACAGAAAGTTTATCCCCAGTTATAGTTCCATAGCTGCTCCTCTCACAGACCTGACAAGGAAAAACAGGCCAGATAATGTAGTGTGGAGCCCAGCATGTCAGCAGGCATTCCAGAAGCTTAAAGAAGCTTTGGGAGGCCCCCTGTCTTAGCCAGTCCATATTACAGCAAAGAACATGTTGTGCAGGTGGATGCTTCAAACCACGTTGGGGGGGGGGGGGCTGAACTTACCAGATTTCTTCAGAGGGAGAAAAGCACCCAGTGGTTTATTTGAGTCATAGGCTCCAACCCAGGGAGGAATGCTATGCAGCTGTAGAAAAGGAATGTCTAGCCATAGTGTGGGCACTGCAGAAACATCAGCCTTATTTGTATGAAAGAAAATTCACTGTAGTTACAGACCACAATCCCCTAACATGGTTACATTGAGCCAGCCAGCAAAATGCCAAGTTACTAAGGTGGAGCCCATGGTTGCAAGCATATGATATGACAGTGCAGCACCACAGTAAGGTTAGCAATTCCAATGCAGATGGACTCTCAAGACAGGGAATGGGGTAAGGTATTCTCAGATAGGCACAACCCTCTCAAGCAACATTTCTAAACAATCACTTGAAAAACTAGCTTGAGTTTTCGGGGGGAGGTGGGTTGTGTGACTGCCAGCCCAGCTAGCTAGAATTTTGTAAATAATTCTGTGTCATTTGCGAATATTAATACAATCCATGGGCTTGTCTTACAAATGTAAGATAACAGTTTGTTATGTGTGTATTAAACTGCTGGTGCAGAAGTGTGTTTTAAACTGTATGTTATATGCTGAGCTTATTCAAGAATGTAACCATAGTGAACCCTATTGGAAAAGAACAGAGTTAACTTGCAAACTCTAAGAAAATAAGTGAATTGTTTACTATGGTGTTTATCTCATCTAGGAGACAGAATGTCTTTAGCTAGAAATTCTTCTATTGTCTGTAAACAGAAATAATTACAGGCTTCAAAGTTAAAAGTGCGTAACTGTTTTACGACTTCTAGTTCCAGGCAAACTTCTGAAAAATATGCATTTTTGACACAAAGGTGACAAAGAATGATATAATCTGAGGTAACCCAGCTGAAATGTTTGATAGTAACTTAAGAACTCTCTCAGAGAGTTAGTCTGTGCATTTTGTATTTGTCTTTGGATCTGACAACATCCTCTCATCAGCACTTGTCTAGCTCTCTAAGACTTAGGTTACTGTGATTTCTCTTAGAGATAGATAGGAACTCAGTAAGATTAGTTTAGATGTTTTCTGTATTTATGTGAGACTGTCCTGCAATATTGTTTTAAAATATTTCCTGTGATTCTGAACTCTATTGTCACTGTGTTGAGTTATTGAGAATTGCCTTGTTCTTTTATTATTTATTATTAAATATATTTAAACCTTTTAATTGTGGCTGGTTTGTTTAGAGATATTTAAGCTCTTAGAGTACTTGCATGTATTTGGTGACACTGTATAGGCCACTCTTAAGTAGCCTTAAAAGTCTTGGACACACTTACCATTTGGATAATAGCAACATTATACAGTAGAATTGGTTACCCCTTTGAGAATGGCCTTATAGTAGCTGATAATAGTGGTTGGTGGCAGCTGGTACTACCTTATAGCCTTGGCAGAAGGGGGCATAGGTAGTGAACCTGTGCCAGCCTTACCCAGGAGTATCTGTGTATTTGTATATAAATCAAATCTCAAAGTGTGTGTGAGTGTGTGTGTGTGTGTGTGTGTGTGTGTGTGTGTGTGTGTGTGTGTGTGTGTGTACGTCAGCTACTTGGCAGGGACAAGAAGCACTGGTTGGACAGAAAGGCTTTGGCTTGACCACTCAGCTGACATCTTAACCTTATAGCTGTGGCATGTGGGAAGTCTTATTGGGGATCTGGAAAAAGAGGGAGAAACCAGCCCTAGACTGTGATCTCTGTGTATGCTTAAGGGAAATTGTTCTTTACTCTGTGTGTGTATTTGTCATTCTCCCAATGTGCATGTCTCTCAGTGGTGCTAATGTTGAGGATTGAGACTCCTTGATTACTGGGGCAATGCAGGGGCATCATAGAGAGTATTTGCATAGTATTGTATAGTGAAAACGTTTTAACCCTATGATGAACATGTACAGGACCAGGATTAGTTAAGATGTTGTTTAAGCAGTTGTTTAAAAATACTGAGTTTGTCAGAGAGTTTTATTTGCATGGGGATACTTTTCTAGTGTTTAGCAATGCACTAGGAGTTGAGTGTGAATCCTGCAACATTATTTGACTTATATAAGAATTTGTTACTAGAAGGGAGGTCCCTTGCTGGACAGTAGGGTAGTAATAAGTTTTGTAGCGCAGAGCATTTTTCTGGATGATGAATGAGTTTGTGTGCTGTAGTCAGTTGTGAATATGTTAGACAGTTGTGCAGTTCAAGCCAGTTTAATTGTTTTAAGTTAAGACAGTGGCGGGTCTTGTGATGGAGACTGGTGGCAAATTTAGTTATTTTGTTGTAGCAGGAGGCAAGTTTCCTTCTTTGAGTATTGTTTATGTTTGTTATCATAGGAGTGGCATATAAGAGAGGTGGCAGTAAGAGGGTGGTGGCTAGAGATTTTCTTGCAGTATCTGTAAAGAATCCAGTGATCTTATAAAGGGAGCCTGGTTTCTTGTGGGTAGATTTAATTCTGTGCAGTATATGGTGGTCATGTTTGAGACTGTTATCTATTATAAGGTCTAGAAATTTACTGTGAGTTACAGCTTCAAAGACAGTATTATCTGCTGAGTTTACGGCAAAAGATTGCTTTTGATTTTGACAACTTCTTGAGGTAAAAAGCATTAACTTAATTTTCTTTGGGTTGAGTAGGTTTGATTCTATTTGTAGTGTGCACACTAGCCAATTTATGGACAGATAGTTGAATCACTCAGAATGGTAGTATTAAGTTCAGTGGTTAGGAATTCTAGTTTATGAGGTAGGTTTCATGGTTTAAGGCATTATGGAGGTACTATAACTAGCCATGAGCTAAAAGTTGAGCATGCTTATGAATACCAAGACATTCTGGAGCTATAGTTTGGTATCTTGATGGATTAAATGTATGATAATGGGTTTTCAAATAAAAATCAAATGCCCTCAGTGGCAACACAGAGTCATTATGTGAAAGTCCCAGGAAGAGAGCTACACAACACCACTAGTGAAGGAGACAGACACCAAAATTACATGTATTTGACTCCACACCTTAAATAATGTAAATTACTCTGCCAGTTGTTAATTTCTTCTTGTTTTGTTATTGTGGCATCATTCATGCTGTTAATCAAATAATGCTCAGAACTGTTTGCATACTAGCCACAGGAACATGCAAACAGAGGTCAGTCATGTTCCTCATCTTATTATTCAAGTTGAATTACTGAATGACATTCAGTGTAACAAGCAAGTAAAAGTAATGTCCTTTGGCTTTTCCCGGTTAGGGGTAACCAAAGCGCAACTCCAGTCTGCTAATGATTGGCAGTGGAGTTTTACAGTGCCGAGTTGCCAGCCTGATGTCCAACCTTCAAAGAAGGCACACTCATTCATGCACGTACCTACCTACATGTCTTTAAACTTCACTCGACCATGGGGAGGACATGCAGACTCCACACAGAAGGCACTACAGCCGAAAATCAAATGGGAGAACCTCTTGCTGTGGGGTGACAACCCTAACCGCTGCACCACTGCGGATTCGGTATAACAAGCAAGTGGTGCACATAATTGGAGTGATGGAATCAAACAGGTTCAGTGACATCATACGTTCTGTCACGTAAGAGATGGCATCATATCTTTGACCAGCCTTGTAAGTGGTGCATCAGTATTGCTAATTATTTACTCAGTTATAGCAAGGACACTTTCATGTGTGGCAGTATCCTCTTCTGCCTTAGGGACTACTGCAAAGTGCATTACTGACCCATGCTAGTGGTGGCAACAGTTGTGTTTTAGTTAGTGAGATGTAAGCCTATATACTTAAACTTACATTGTTTGGAAAGATGGAAATGTTCTGTAGACACATACAGATTAAAAATGTCTTAAAGCGATGCATACTTAAAACCTGAAGATTAAAGTAGTACATCAAAAAATGTTCAGTAGCTTTGACAGACACCCCAGATGTAAATTGTAATGGTGCTTACAGTTTGAATGCATTGAATTCAATTTACAGAAATGGAGTACAAAAGGGATTATTTAATATTACCATTTGACATTTTCATTTTAAGAGTATACTATCTGTAACCAGAGCTGGATCATGGTCAAGTGGGGGTCCTAGACAGGGTAATGGATCAGGCCCCCCCCTCACACACACAACAGACACCCCCAGCAGCACCCCCTGCACCCCCAGCAGCACCCCCCCAGTCATTCCTGTTCCCCATTACTTGGCTATTTCTCCCCAGTTACAATAAACACTGTTCAAACCTGCCAGTGTGCTTACTGTTTTCTTCTTTACTTTTACAATGATTGTAGCACAAACTGATACCCATTTGTTAAACACAACAATACAGTTTCACAATGATAACAAACCTAGCATGAAAAGTAAGCTTCAGCAGCATGATTAGCAAGCTTCTCTGCCCTTGAAACTCATGTTCATTAAAACGACATTGAAATCCACATACAAATAAAATGCATCTGGCCACTGGTGGATAAGTTTACCTTTCAGCTATTTTCAAGCCACATTCTTTGGACCATGCATATATGCATGCATTCTTTGGCACACTGTCCTGATTGCAATAGATTATATTCCTTGTATAATACAGCATCACCTGTTAGAGTGTGGCTTAAATTTGTGGGTTTGAACATTTTTCAAGTAAGCAACTAAATAAAACGTATGAACCAATAAAGATAAAACTATCCATTGTAGAACATTTCAACCACAAATTGTCACTCAAACATCTGTCATTACAATCCAACAGTATCAGTCAATATATACAATCTCTGCAGAAGTAAAAGGCATCTGAATAATTACACATTAAAGAGATCTATAAATAATGAAGATATTGCTGCTGGCAAACAACTTTTCATTTCAGTGTTTCAAGTGCAAATTCAGTTCCTGCTGCCTTTGAAGAATAAAATTCACACATTACATTAAAAAATGGCAAGCTGGTAATATTACAATGAGGAATGGCTGTCAACAGGTTCATAGCTACTAGGCAGCTCATCCAAAGGAGAGCGCACTCAGGAGTTAACATTTTATGTGATTTAGAGTAGTCTGCAAGACTGAGACAGAAGACATAGGTAGATGAAAAGTGAGATGCAGGTGTCCTGCAACCATCTAACCCCCCCCAAAATTAAAACAGTATGCTGTATGCAGTACTATTTCTGATTTGAGTATGACTTGTGGGTTGTTGTGCAAAAGCTACTGCTACAGCATTTATATTGCCTGTAATTGTTTTGCTTAATTCATTGCACTAAAGAATGAATTAATTCATTAATAGATATAGATTGTGTAATATAAGGCTAGATTCATAAAGGTTACCACAAAATCTACACAATGTGTTCACTTTGTGTACACTTTCAGAATTCAAGAACATCTCTACCACAGTGCTTTGTGTTTTTAATCACTCAGATAGGTTGCACCAAGTGTACATATAATATACACTTTGTGGTAATCTTTATGCATCTGGCCTACAGTCTAAACATGTTAAAGTTTAATAATACATTTTTGCAATAACTTCTTTAGAGCCTCCAGGAAAAACAAAAGGTTTTACATTTGTCGGGTCATATAGTCTGCTTTATTTAGTGATGATCAGAACCATCTGATCTTCAACATCCTTTATGTTACCGTTGTTAAATATTTTTGTGGTGGGATTATAAAGGATTTCTGCATTTAGTTAAAAACTGGCAGTTAGCACAGGAGACTAAAGCTTTGACTTGTTAGTGATCTGCTTCCTGCAGCAAGGAAGCGGGGTTTGAAACTCTTTATGTTTGTTTATCTCCCATGTGACATTGAGCAAGTCATTTAACCAGGCAATGCTTTGGAGCAACTGAAAAGTTGGGCGAGGCTCCTTAATGATCTCCAGGACGGCATGTCTAGTAACTATCAACCTGCTGTCATTGTTTGCCACACATTTCCTATTGCATAGCTGATCTAGCTGAAGAAATGTTAAGACAACATCACTACCACATTGTTTTTTAATGAAACACATGCAATTTATTCTTCAAGGGCAGCAGGCACTACATTTGTAGATAAAGCACTTAAATGCACAGTTGTTTGCCAGCAGCAATCTCTGCATTAGATATAGTTCTCTTTATTGTGGAATTATTCAGATGACTTACTTCTGCAGAGATTGACTTAGCATATGTTATCATCTGGTTAATATTTCTTATGCTCTTCTTATATTTAAAATGTGCTACACCTAGCTGGATCGTATGGTATTGTGCTAGTGATCTTTATAGTTTATGTAGTTCATCCAAAGCATTTATTTCTTCACAATACTGGCTATACATAGTCAAGAAAGTTATTTCTGCTGGTGGAAGTGAGGGAGAAAGGACCTTATGCTCTTATCATCTGGTCATTTAAAACAGTAACTAATCAGGCTTTGTAACACTAGTGTGTGCACGTGAGTGCATATCTCTCAACCTCTTAATGCAAGCAATCTGGACAAAGCCTAAATAATGGGGGTTAAAGGCCCAAAAATATGGATAGATTTTAAATATTGCTCTTATAAACTTAGAAAGCTGCTAGAATAGCAGGATTCATATTAGAATGCATTTTTCTGATGGATATGAAGTCTGAAACTCAAACATATGTCATTTGGTCATTATTTAGTGACTTCAGTCCTCTCTAATTTGCCAGAAAACCACAAATTTTATGAGGAACATACCAAATATATGAGACAAAAATCTGGACATTCTGTGAAAATCTGTACAGTCAAGAGATGTGTGTCTGTGTGTGTGTGTGTGTGTGTGTGTGTGTGTGTGTGTGTGTGTGTGTGTGTGTGTGCGTGCGTGCATGCGTGTGTGTGTGTGTGTGTGTGTGTGTGTGTGTGTGTGTGTGTGTGTGTGTGTGTATAAGAGAGAATTAAGCTGGAATACTTTTGCTACTGTGTGATTGTGTGAAACAAATTTGAAATATGTGACTTTGGTCATCATTATTGTACATTTTTTACACAGACATCTGAGAAAGATGTAGTCAACAATAAATTTATAATTGTTGGGTCTGGGGATGTCTGTTGATATAAATGTGCATATAATTCACCGCTGGCCAGATGCATTTTCAATGAATGTGAGTTTCAAGAGAAGAGAAGTTTACTGTTGCTTTCAATGGAAGACTATTCAGTGCAATAAAATTTGAAAGAAATTTTAAAACAAATATCTGTAAGTGCTGTAAAAGTAAAAATAAAAATAGTATGTACAGTGACCGATTTTATATGGTAATTGGATACTGGAATGGTTGTGGGGTAGAGGGGGACCCTGGTCCATTACCCTGCCTATGGGTCCATTTGACCATGATCCAGTTCTGCTAAGAGGAAGAGCACTAACAGCTTATTGACCATCAATCTTGTTAAATATTCATATCGTTGTTTTGTGGCAACAGGAAATAGTTTAAACACCTAGGCTAGGATTCTGATAGAAGCTAGGTGGAAGCAGTACGTGTTGCAGTAAAAAAGGGCCTTTAGGTCACTTGTCAAAAATAACGATTTAGAGATACATTAGTTGCAATGAGGAAAGACCTAATTATCAGCTAATCTGTATATCTCTGAATCACTTAGTGATCACTGCAAGTGCCAAGAAGCATTTCTCTAGGATAATCATTGTTGGTCGCCCATGCATTATGATGGCACAGGCACCCCTCCCATTTTACACCCCCACACAGAGACAAACATTCAAAGACACATACACATGCACACATATATTCTCTCAGCTGTTCTTAATTTAACATGATTTTTGCCCTGTCTCTGACATAGACAAATGCTGTCAGTCGGTAATGCCAGGCATTAGAGTATCAAAATTTTGATCCTTCATTGGCAGCTTCATGCTACAAAAGCTGTTGCTCTATTAACTTTTTAAGAGAGTTAAAGTAATATTTAATATGTGCCCATGATGTCTAGTGCCCCATTATATTACAGCCAATGTCAGTGTAGGGGTAGTTGAGAGGTATGGAAGCCCTGCAAGCACACAGGCACTCACTGTACATCAAGCAAGCTCCCATTTATCCGAACTTTCACACACACACACACACACACACACACACACACACACACACACACACACACACACACACACACACACACATGCATACACACACAGACATGCACACACAACCACTATCTCATTAAAAGACTTCTCAAAACTTACCTTTAACATGTTCTCTCTCTCTCTTTGAAAGTAATGGTAAACGCAAACATTTTAGAAGAGTCAATTAACATGATTGGCAAAGTTGATTTACACAACCTAACAGTTCTATGACTTGCTTGGTTGCAAGCATTTCAGGGGGAGACTATATGAATAATTATCATATTATAAAATACTCTTGACAAAGTTAGTTAGAGTTACTGGTTTC